>NW_027468685.1:20101391-20133891 GCF_046254945.1 Alosa pseudoharengus | reverse complement strand
AACACACCATTCCCTACCCCCCCTCCCCATAACCTAGGATATGTAATACTTGAGAACAATGAAGAACTCAATTCACAGCTAAACTCAATTCACAGCTAAAATAGTGGTGGATTGGAGAGTCCTGTGTATGGAAATTCATGTGATGTGAATTCCAGAGACTCTGACTTGAAGACTGTGGACCTGTAGACTTTTTTGAATATTGGAGTGCTTACTGTTGACTCCCAGCTTAAAAAAACAAACAAACAAACGAATGGTAGCCATAGCGTGAGTGAGTAGATTTGCTAGCGTGGGAAGACAAGCTAGTGACTTCCTCCTTTGTAAACCTCAGGATTATTCTATTAGTAAAACACGATTCCAAAGCCTGTACTCTTAAAACACTGCTTGAGAACAAGCGGAGAAATGTTAAACGTTTTGATACACACACTGGCTGTTACTTGACTGTACTTTAGTCATTTTCCTCCTTTTGTAGTCAACCTGTATAAGAGTGTACTTCTCAGATCAGTCCATTCGGTCCATGACCATGTGAAGGTTTCTTTGAACAATTAATTTACACTCCAGTGTGTACGAAGTCCTGCATTAATTGTTAATGCGTGAAAGAAATTCCTAATGCGTTTCAAGACTCGTGAGAATGAGTCTGCATTTTCATTAACAAAGGTTCGGTCCATCTGTGGAACATTTTGGTTGATCTTTGATGTTAATATGTAGTATCTCCAATTACATACTATACGCACGTAGCAAGACTACCATATACTCTGGCTAGATTGTAAAAGCATTCCGAATTTCGTTCAGAATTACCTAACGCTGGTGTCGTAACTCCATCCGTTGGTATGTTGTGTGGTGGAATCTGAAATGATCTCGCACTAATTGAAAGGGTTTTGAGTGTTATTTTAAACGAAAGGTTTTGATTTTTGACTATGTCCCAGGGATCAATTCATTAATAAACCTTTTTTTGAGTTTGTTTTCAGTGTTAGCGTTTAGTTTACTGGACTATACTGGACCAACACTGACCTCATCATGGAGGAAGCGAAGGTCTGACCTCATGTTAGGACTTGAAGCCATTGTGATAGTGAATTTATGAGGATTTTCTTAATGTACATAGCTGTTAGTTTGTACAATGATTCTGAGTTACTACATGATAGCGTGACCTACTAACTCATCTGAAAAGACTGAAGGGCATTACAGAAACATAGTTTTTACAAGATGAATGCTGTAAGTTGAGTTTTGATGTAAAAACAGTCATTTTTACTCAATATAGCTGTTCTGTCTTTTTTTTAGACAGGTTCCCCCACAAGTTAATACAAGGATTTAATTGATTGATCTAATTATAGTGAAAGAGTGGATAAATATTTTTTCTTTTCAAAAACACTAACAGACAAAGGTTGCTTCCATTGACATGTATCTTATTTCTATGTTTCAAATTGATGATAGGGTTTGTTTTTATATAAAATAGAGGCAGAGCAGCCACTGTTTCCCTTTACAAGTATCGAATAAATGAATGTTGTGTTTTTTTATAGATGGGTTAGGCTGTAGCATCGGAAGTCTTTGTTTTTGATTAGGCCTTGTTTTTTATTTAGACAGTTGTTACACTCAGACATTGTATGGTCATGGTCCAGACACACAAAAGATCCCTCTTCCTGTACAGTATCTTGTATTACTTGAATATTGTTATGATTTTGAAATATCCTTCAAATAAAGATTACCCCCCACCCCAACATCTCGTCTCATTCCAATCACAATGAGACACACCATACATAGGCTACATAAATACACCCACTGCACACTACAAGTAAAACTGTACATGGGAAAACAGTTACCCCCCAGCAGATGTATATCTCCAATAGATAGGATGGATAGGATCACAAACTCAAATGTTCATCGTCATAAGAAATGGCTTTGTGGAGATTCATGCATGAGATGATGCATTTGAGATGTAATAAAATAATAGTAAGCCGGTTTTAATATTAGTGACTGAGGTGGTGTATAGTCGTGTATCATAATCATGTCTACTAGCCACAACCACTATAGATGGGGAAAGGTGACCTATGTGAAAATACAGTGACCTGCAAACAACTTTGATATGGATATCATTAAAGCTTTAACAGCTGTTCCAATACGAGGCAAAGTAGCTTCTGTAATCAGTACCATATAGTCTGTGCGCTGGACGTGTCACCTTGATGCACCTTTTGCACTGATTGTGCTGCTCCTCAGCACATTTGGAGTGAAAAATATGCTTATGAAGAGACAGGAGATGCTGATTTGCCTTGAGATTGCTGGGTGCAGTGACACGTGAAGCGAACAGCTAGTTCCACGCAGATCGACGCGGTGCTCGCCTCTCTGCGGGGGGGTCAGGGTGCATCTCTGGTGTTGTCATCCGGAGCCTGCGGTGGAGAAGGACACGGCAAGAGGAGAGATGCGGAGACGTGCTGGGGGTGGGGTGGAGTGTGTGTGTGTGTGCGTGTGTGTGTGGGGGTGGGGTGGGGTGTTGATGGTGGAGGGACTCACACACACACACACACACACACCACCAGGCCCCGGGCAGTGGCGCGGACAGAAAGGCCAAAGAAATTTACAACACTTCAAGTGTTCCGACACCGGAGCACTTACCGCGCGCGGGGCAGAATATGTAAATGTGGCGCGCTAATCAAACGATCGGGGCCTTGCAAAAGTCCTGACGGGGTCGCGACCTGCAGACTCGCTAATGGAGGGGTTTGGGGGGAGGGGGCTGGGCGGCGTCCGCGGGGCAGGCCGGAGTGACAGGTAAAGCGCGGGAGCAGGAGAGGCGAGAAGTGGCAAAACAGCGGACGACCTCTGCCAGCCCTGCCGCAGTCTGAGCCCCCAGGCTGCTGACAGGATGAGAGAGAGAGAGAGAGAAGAGAAGAGAAGAGAAGCGAGGCCTGTTTGTGCATATCAAATGTTATTTACACTCCCAACAGCTGATAGGAACAGTCGTCAGGTCTGCGGTCCGCGACGCCATGTCACCTCATGGGCTGTCTGCTCGAGCGGAGGCCTCACCTCGCATCTCTGGGAAGGGCGTGTAGGGGATGACCGCTCGCTCACACTCGCTCAGAGTTCATGATTAACGCCACTGAGCCATAAGCTGTTAAGGCATGGCCACTTACAAGACTACATTAATAACAGGAGTGTAGGATACATCAGTGGACTACAAGAGTGTTGATGACTGTATAAGAATGTGCCTACATTACCTATAAACACTTGCTTGAAGTATTTAAAAACACCATACCCAGAGATCAAACTAGGTCTGAACAAGTCTCTTTTTTATTGAAATACTGATCTAATACACTATTCTGTCAAAAAAGTTTACATATTCAAATTTTGTATTCTGTTCTTCTGAGACCAACTGCAGTACACTATCAAGCTCCCCCATTTTAAGAGCATGTTATGTTACAGAGCCTGTCTCTGGCACAAATCTCTCCAAGCTACAATGACCAAAAGAACAAAGTAGAAAGTATGCAAATCACCTCCTCGCCAGCCCCTTGTCTCTTCAGGAGAGAACGGCTCCCAGGATATCCCATGACATTTCACATCGACCTCACTAATTTGTGTTTAACGCGCAAAAAGTGATTAGTATTAACAGTAATGGCATTTCATACACCCACCCTCCACATTAATTTGCTCCTCCGTAGATACTTAACAGCTAATGCCTACGGCAGACTCCTGCAGCTTAGCCTAATGCCACTCATTGGCAGGAACCGCTCTGTTACACGCTATGCCAGTCAGTGGATGGAATGGCATCATCGGACAATGGAGGAAGCAGCAACAAAGGGAAACGGGATATTTCTCTTAAAGTAAATCCTGTATCATGGAGGATGTGAAATTGGTTGGGGGGCTTTTAACAAGATGAGACTCTTCGGCTATGGAGGAGGAAGAAAGGAGATTAGTATGGTTGGCTGTTAACCACAGCTATCTCAAAGCTAAAAGTCACATGTTCCCTTTTGTGCCTCTGATCTCACAACCATCATAAGATAATGAGAGTTTGGCCAGGGTCTTATTTTTATAGCACATGATGATGGGCAATACAGGAGCTGTAACTTAAAAGCTGATGAACTTTACCCAGAACAGAGACTACAGTTGGCTTGTAAGTGAGGTTCGAGGCATTGCTCTACAAAAGGTTGCCTTCACAGGCTTAATGGTCTATTCTTTCCACATAACTTATGTCGACGAGTGTTTTGCATCTCCAATCCCTAGCCCGATACGCTCTTAATTAAAAGTCAGCCATACATTATCAGACGCAAATTTCAAAGCCGCATGGCGCCTTTGAAGGTATATCCTTATAAGGCTTCAGACAAAAACACAACACAAACAAGGTCATGGTGCGTCTACATTAACCATGTTAAGTGATAAGCATGTCACATATGCTCCTTCTGGACGATGCTCCCTATGACCTTGCGAGTCCAAGAAGGGCGCATCCTTCAAGCGTGCAGCGCCCAGGGATAAACTAGGCCCAGCATTGATGTACAGCCCAATACTCCACACAGACACATGTTTAAAGAAGGACACGCCATCCAAGCGCCCCACCACTGGCTGAGGGTCTTACCACCAAACACTTATTGGCAATGTGTCTGTGTTCATGTTGCTAGCGCAGGCCCAGCGCTCCTGGGCAATCTTCTTGTGGGACTTCTTCATTGGCATGTTCTTCACCATTGGCAGCTGTGAAGGGGCGTCTCATGCCATTGTTAGGAGAATCTAGGGTGGGTTTGTCTTCTCAGGTGTTGGCCTAGAATTGCCAATTTGAGAGAGAGAAGAGAAAGAGAGAGAGAGAGAGAGAGAGAGAAGAGAGAGAGAGAGCGAGAAAGAGAGAGAGCAAGAAAGAGAGAGAGCGAGAAAGAGAGATTGTATTCTTCTTTGGGCATGTTACTCAACAGTACTGAATAGCAGTGCAGATTTTATTCAGACAAAGTCAGATAAGGAGTTACAAAGATCAGTAGAATAATTGCAAAAATAAAACACTCAAGAACACTCAGTTACACAGGCCTGAAAACATTATTGCTAGTTACTGTATGTATGTGCATGACCATTTTCATATTTGAACAATGAATGCCAAATGGGGATGGTGTAGATTTCCTGTGGGGAGGTATCAGATTATCCAATTAAACATGGAAGTATTTTTATTCAGTTGTTTAGTTTCATGATGTATTTGTTTGTTCAGTGATCAGGCTATATTACAGTTTTTTCTGATTGCTTAAGCAATAATAATTTAAAATATATATATATATAGAGGAGATTATAGAGGTCAGTTACAGAGGTCACACTTATCAGATGAAAAGGTAAGGCACATAGAGATAGTATGAGCCTTTTCCCAATAAAATGACTTGTCTCTGTTGCATTCTATCATTTAATGTGTCAGAGTTTGTAGAAGCTTGTAATTCTCTTTGTGTGTGTGTGCATGCTTGTGTGTGTGTGTGTGTGTGTATGTGTGTGTGTGTGTGTGTGTGTGTGTGTGTGTGTGTGTGTATGTGTGCGTGCGTGCGTGTATATGTGTGTGTTCATGTGTGTGTGTGTGTGTGTGTGTGTGTGTGCGTGCGTGCGTGTATATGTGTGTGTTCATGTGTGTGTGTGTGTGTGTGTGTGTGTGTGTGTGTGTGTGTGTGTGTGTGTGCGTGCATGCGTGTATATGTGTGTGTTCATGTGTGTGTGTGTGTGTGTGTGTGTGTGTGTGTGTGTGTGTGTGTGTGTGTGTGTGTGTGTGTGTATGTGTGCGTGCGTGCGTGTATATGTGTGTGTTCATGTGTGTGTGTGTGTGTGTGTGTGCGTGCGTGCGTGTATATGTGTGTGTTCATGTGTGTGTGTGTGTGTGTGTGTGTGTGTGTGTGTGTGTGTGCGTGCGTGCGTGTATATGTGTGTGTTCATGTGTGTGTGTCTTTCTTCTCGCTCTCTTTCCCAGAAGCTCAAAAGTTCCTTTCCCTCATAGGAGTGGCAAGATAAATACGCAGTCGGCGAAAAAGCAAGCAATTGGACTCTTTTGTATTACACTTGACAATCACGGTGGAATCTCTCACCCCCAGAAATGCTAATTGCTCTCAGCAGGAGACTGTAAGGGCACCACCATCTAATACATTCCACTGTTGCCATAAAAATCTACAACACGTCGCATTCGTCTCAGTCACACACACACACACACACACACGCACATGCACACACACATGCACACACACACACACACACATACGCATACACATACACACACATACACATACACTCTCTGTCTCTCTCTCTCTCTAGGAGGTAGAATACCTTAAAGCGCGGCACTGGAGGATTACTGTTAATGGGCCGGCGTTTAATAAGCTTGGAGTGACTTTATGAAGGTGAGCCTCACCGAGCCAGGCATGCACATCAGAAGGCAGAAATGATTACCTTTACTCTTCCCATTTCATATGCTTGTCTCGGGGTGGATTATAATTCCCACCGTGAGGCAAAAAAGCAGGCCAGTGGCTTATAAAAAACAAATGACTCCATTGCCACTTACAGTTTGCCGCGCAGTAAAAGTGTTTGTCATAAAAGTGAAAGGGGAGGGCAGGAAGGCCTGTCATGCAGCCAAATGTAGCGTTTAAATATCTCTTTGTGGATTGTCGCTCCTGGGTTTTATATGGCCGTAACTGTTTTCATGCACAGTGCCAAGCCTAAGTGGGAGAACATTACAGCCCTTTTTCAGGAAAATGTTAGAACTTCCTTCACTGTTCAAAGTCCAAACTCTCATTTGAACATATCAGTAGGCTATGTGTTCTTATTGTCCTAGAATGTAAGTGGTTCTGTTTTATGTATTCTGGATTACAGGATTTTGTTTCCCCTGTGCCTTACCCACACCTGACCGTTTTAAAATGATTCACCCCAACTGAGACCGTAAATATTCATAAATTAGTGCTGGGTTTGATAGTGTTCAAAACATAGACGTTGGATTTCTCAAAATGTTGAGAGAAGACAAAGGCTGAAGAGGAAGTGTTTATATTTTCTGTTACCCAGGCAACCAGAAGATGGCGCACAACGGCAAGTTGAACCTTTCTGCAGGGATACGAGCTTCCCAAAGCCACAAGCCAGCCTGCCCTCAGAGCACTTGGCTGGGAAGTCAGCATCCGCTTCACAAAAGAAACCATATTGTAAAAAAATATTTTTGTAATATATAAAAAGCTTCTTTTGATTGTTCGGTATGTTCATTATCAAGAATAAAACACGGCCACATCTTGATTACTAAAAACCTTTCGAGAAAAAAGGGGATTTTGATGTGGTGAATTTGTTCTCTGCTAAATTTCACAAGAATGGAACATTTTTTAAAGGCACATGCATTGGTTTTACTCTCTACTTAAGTGTTGAGGAAGGGTTGTATATTTCTGTAGAAAATATTTTTTTGAGTGCCATTTCATCCGTTTGGAATCGGTAACAGGAATACTGATTAGCATATTGAGTCTGCGACTGTGTTTTTCTCTCTCTCCCTCTCTCTCTTTCTCAGACACACATAATGTGGAGTTCTATCTTTTATTGATGCTGGGCTTTCCAACTCCCACTGGGCGTTTCAGCAACAGTGGTACAGCCATCCTGCTGAGGGAGTCGAGAGCCTCTTAGCTTCTGAGAGCCAAGACCCAAATCCACCGCAGGGTTTGTGTCCACAGCGTATCCACTACCCTGGTCCATCTCGTCTCTGCCGTCTGTTCCCTCTACCAGGGTGTATCCTCACTATCGTCCACAGTCTTCGTTTTCCCCAGTCTGTGTTCTCTCTCACTGCATCTCTCTCTCTCTCTCTCTCTGTCCACAGACACACACACACACACACACATGCAGATGCACATGCAAAGGCACACACACACACATACACACACACACACACATGCAAAGACACACACACATGCACAGGCACACATAAGCACATACACACACACACACACGCAGAGACACACACACACACAACAGCATACACACACACACTCTCACACACACACACACACAGACTCAGGCACAGCCACATACAGATAGATACAACCAGTACTCACACACACCGATACAAACCGCAGTCACACGCACACACATTGCACGCTTACTATGCTCACACACACACACACACACACACATGCTGCAGGAGAGTGCAGGAGTACAGACTGAGCACGTCTGGTCGTGTCACATCTGCAGTGCGTCACCCCTCTTTGCCGCGGTGACAACGTCAGTCATCTCTTAAAACGCGCTGATCGCGCCGACAGACGAGCCGGTCGTGGCTTGGTGCCTTTTTAGCTGCGGGGCCTGGAGAGTAGATCCTGTTACCGGTTGCATATGCTGGGTGGCAGCCTGTCTTCTCTCCCTCTCTCCTCCTCTCTCTTCCTCCTCTCTCCTCCTCTCTGGCTCTCTTTCCTTCAGATTCAGACAGATGGAGTGGGGATGGGCAGCCAGAGGACGGGGAGTGACAGCCATCAGCTTGCATGAGGAAGGCGAGCCGGGAAGACTTGGCTGAGGGAGGAGAGGGCTGCCGAGGCCTTCTCCAGCGCTCAGCGAGAAAGGCCCCAGGCTGGAATAGAGAAGCCATGGATACGCACACAGCAGATTAATGCACACACACACACACACACACACACACACAGAGGGACTCACACACACACACACACACACACACACACACACACACACACACAGAGGGACTTACACACACACACATACGCACACACACACACACACACATACGCACACACACACACACACATACGCACACACACACATACGCACACATACACACACACACACACATACGCGCACACACACACACACACACACACACACACTCACAATAACTAATTATTTTTTCTCCATTTATTTCTCATCAGCTGCCACAGGCAGGCCTCTCCCACACGTTCACACCATAATGTCACTCCTTAATGAACACATATGATGATGCACTTACACTATGGGATCTTTTGTTATCGTAGGTCTGCCCAAGTGCTGATCACAGCTTTTCGGCTCCTATTGCCTCTCACTCATATTGCCTGAGACACAGACACACACAGACACACACAGACACACACACACACACACACACACACACACACACACACACACACACACACACACACACACATAAACAACCCCCAGCACAAATACACCAGTACAAGAAACAACAGACACCAAATAAACAAAATTATGGCTGAGCTGACACATTAACTCATTTTCTCTCATTGTCTTCAAAGTTGATCAGTGACGAGCTTTCTCCTGCCTTTATGCCGATTGCTGTTGAGACTTCTTTCACCAGACGGTCACGCAGCGAACAAAACTGGCAGCTTGTGGGTTATTTATGTATGGCTCTATTAACGTTGCATTAGACATATTGGAGTAATTCATTTTGGGGGGAAACAATCTACCTTTTTAATTTGCGGCATTAATCATTAGTAAATGCCACTTAACACAAGGTTAATGACGCTCTTAACGCCACTCTGATCCATTTCCAGTTACAGATTCTCAGTATGTGTAATTTGCTGCCCATAATCTAGAATACAGTAGATTTTAAGTGGCTGATTGATGGTTGGGAAATAGAATCTGCCCATCATATTAAAAGATGATACAGCAAGCGAACCGAGGTCAGGGTGGGGAGGGGTGGAGGCAAGGTGGAGGGGGATGGAGAAGTCAAGCACAGTGCAGACAGAGTGCTGGATGTGGGATGAGAGCAAAGTCTCAATTCTAAATGAGGGCAACTCTAGGGCACGGAGGCGAAGAAAGTCTGCGAGTTCCCGAGTTCCTCTGCAGCATACCTCCACAGTAGTTGTCGCGACAATAAATGGATGTGGCTTTACACAGTCATATGGCATGAGCTTAAAGCAACATGAGCAACACGGAATACTCAAGTGAAACAGAGCAATCAGAAACACTCCGACCAATTAGCCAGAAGCTAAATGTTTATTTTACACCCATTCTTTGTGAAAACCGTGCAATCCTGAGTTTTCCCCTTGCGATACCTCTTTTGAACTGAAGCTGGTAATTTGAAGAATTTGAAGTTAAGAGTGTTAAAGCCAATTATGTCTTGTAATCTCCTCCTTCTCTGGATGATGCAACATCTCAGCACAGCTCCAACCTTTTTTCTCAGTGTTGCTTGGGTGACACTCGAGTGCTAATTCCTGGGAATATGCACATAAATTAAGACAAGATGGATTGACTCTCCTGTGTCCAGGGCACACTTATAAGGTGGAGGTGGTGGTGGTGGTGGTGGTGGTCGGGGGGGTTGGGGTAGGGAGAGATGTCTGAATTCACTCAAAAGGCTATGCTTAATACGTGTCTGTGATTGTCCGCACTCTTTAATGAGGTGTGCTTTTTACCTGGCCATGATCCTGTCACCGTATCTCCACACAAAGAAGGCAGGAAATGAGGAAAGTGCATACCATTACAAACAATTTCCACTTAATTATTTCCAGCCCACACAACGCAGTCTGTCTTACCTGTTGTTGCTTTCTTTGAGTGTCATGTTTGCTACCCCTGTAAATGAGGGGGAATCTCAGTCCTGGTTCTTTTCCTTAGTGTCACCCTGGCGTGTCTTCAACTCATGTCAAGCCTGCATCTGGATAAGGTAAAGTCAGAAGATTAGAGGGTGTATCAAGTAATAGTTGTTGTAAATGGATGTTATCTGCATTTATTTTGTAATTGTTGAAAGTGTCATAGTAACAAGGGAGACATTTGACCTTTGAATATATGATTGGATTGTTTCAAGGTCATGGAATCTTAGAATGTCCTCCATTTTGAGTAACCCTCAAACCTGCTCCTTGTAAGGATAAGTAATCCATCTCAATAGACGGAACTAATGCCCCAAAAGGTAAGGGTTTATTTTTTTTGTGATGAAAATACAGAATAATTAGAAAATGATAGCACATTGTCTATCTGAGATTTAGACAGTATTATGTAGGTTAATAGCCAAAGATCACAATACCGTCAGTGTATGTAAAGTTCATTAGTTGGCATTGAACCAATGTTATGTGAAACTGATTAAGCACACAAGCACATTCAAAGTTTGTCCGTTTTTACCAAGGAAAGGTCAACTTTGAATTCTGCAGATAAATATTCCATATTTCAGTCATGTCTTTTAGGTTTGAGGAGGGAAAAAAAGCCTTGGAAAACATCAATCCAGTTTCACACCAAGAGCTGTTGTATTCTTAAAAGTGCTCCTTTTGACAATCAGAAGGGCAAAGTGCATGAAAAAAAGAGGTCTGCTCATGAAAAATTACCCCCTCCCTCCTCCCGCTTCATGCAAGCTGCCATTTTCCCTGCGTCTGGAACGTGTCAAGGCTGCCAACGTTCAAACAAATCACCAACACCAAAACACTGAGGAAGGCGGCATTTGACAAAGTGGAGAATTGATTTCTTTCCCTCAACTCTGGGGAGCTCTTTATTTTTTGATCGCTTCTACCCTCCCCATCCAAAAGCCGTTTTTTATGCGCATTTATGACAAAGAGGTTACGTGTCCACAAAACCCCGTGAACAGGAGTTCCGGAATGTTCCACCACGGTTCTTTTCAGTTTGTCAGTGGAGATGAGCGGGGGCTTTAGAGTGAGGGCCGCAGTACGAGCCCACCTGCTGTTGGGCTCTGCCGCCTGGCTGAGCGCGCCAGAAGGCGTCTCTCTCTCCGTCTCCCGCTCCCTCCCTTGATCAGATATGATGGACACAGGAGTCGGAGCTTTAATCTGAAGCGTATGCCAGCTCACCGCACCGCGGGAGCGATCCGCCATGGCAGAATGGTACACATGCCACCCCAAATGTAAATTCGGTTTTCCAGGAGACGTCAAAACTACAGAGGCGATTGTTATGAGAAATCAAAACGGGAAGACGTGTGCAGTGCTACAATGTTTGTCATGTTTGTTTAGCATGGGGATGTAGATGTAAAAAACATATTTTCACTTCAGCCAAGTAGACAGAGAGGCAGAGTAGTTGGTGGTGTTGTTGCATACGCATCTCTGCGTTTATACATAGCTATATTGTTGTGTGCCAACTATGAAATGCAAGAGAGACTGATTGTGAATGAGAATGTCATTACTGGAGACAGTGGAGAATGGCATTACTTCTGACGTCTAACAAAAGAGCGAGCTGGTACAGAGTTGGGTGGATTAGGAGCAGGGGCTTACAGGGGTGGCCACCTGCTGTTGCTGTCTGCGGTTTGCCCACATGCCCCTGAGCATCTTCATCCTCTTGCTCTGTCCTTCTCCACAGATCCGATGGAGTGAGTGGACAGAGGAACGCAGGCTAGCGTCCACAGGACACCATGCATCTCATCTCATTCACCAAACCATTTATCAGATATTCACTGGGGACGGAAGATGCGCAGTCTGCCTTGAAAATGAAATGAAAGTTTTTACTATAAGATTAAGTGAGTTTTGCTTCTTGACCTAACTAAAACTGTACACAAAATCAAATAGTTCCATGAAACAGTTTACCCAAGTCTTCATGACACTAATAATCTATTCAGAATTGGGAATTTTGCACGATGACAACAAACACCAAGTGTTTCACACATTGTTTTGAGCCGCGTGGGGAGCCGCGCCAGCGGGAAAAAAACAAACATAAAACTTGGTGAGAAAGTACCGCAAAGGGCCTCGCCTGGAAATATGGTGCGGCGGCACGTGGAACGTGTAAATTGCCTGTCCTTATTGCCACATCTCCAGGGAAGGAGGGGACAGGTGGCCGTCACGGAGAAAAACAGCTGCGAACGGAGCACACTGCTGATGAGGCCGTGCGATTAAGAAAGACAAAAGCGATGTGAGAATTTAGTCAGCACTTTCCCTCTCTGTCCCTATTCCCAGATCGCAGCGAGGGCTGCCATTTCAGTCCGCGAGCTTGTGAACTGTCATTTTTCTGAGTTAGCCGGGTGGGGTGAGTGTGTGTGTGTGTGTGTGTGTGGGGCAGGTGTTGGTGTGGTGGTGGTGGGGGGGAGTGTGTGTGTGTGTGTGGGGCAGGTGTTATCGAAATGTTGCCGTGCGGCAAGCATACAAAACACATGTCTCCCTTCTTATTTTTGTGTGTGTTGCATGCAGGTTTTGTTTGCTAAATGTACAGAAGAGTGGGGTTTTGTTTGCAAACGAGCAGCCCCTTCCTTTTTTGACACCAGAAAAGCTGTTTACGCAAAGACTTATGAGCGGTAGGCTCAGCTGAAAAGATCACTTTCCACATTAAAATATGTCCATTGTCTGAGAGGAAGGCCAACAACGAGCTGCAGAACAATGGAACAAAGTAGGGCTTTTATTTCTCTTTGTCGTGGAGCTGGATTGTGCTGTCATGACCGATTTCTATGCGAGTGTGGGTGCCGAACGGCTCCTCTCAAGCGACGACGACGAGCCAAAAGACAAAAGGAGGTAGATCACTACAATATGAAAAACATGTTAAAGTACTTTAAAACGCCCTGTGAAAAATTGATATGTTGGATGAGGAGTTGCACCAAACACGAATGCAGCACAAAAGGTATTGCTGAGAGGAGGTGATTTAATGTTGTACTTTGTTTAAATCTTTATCCATGCAGTTTTTGGCTGTTCAGCAATCAGCATGTTTCAGGGAGGGTGTATAGCCTATGGCCTACAGCCTGCTTCTGGGATACCTTTGTGAAGGCACTCACAATGGAGTCTGCAAGATGATGTATACCACAAGTAGAGGGAGGCTTCGAGGACGAATGGTGCCAAGTGATGGAAACTGGGTGTCTGCCTCTGCTAAGCCACTATGTATCATAACTGGGGGCCAAGTGAATGGGACAACAGCAGGCCTGGACCCAACTCTGACAGAAATGAGAGAGTGAAAGAGAAAGAAAGAGATAAAGAGAGAGAGAGAACAAGAGAGCGTTCAGAGCAAGGGTCCACCTTCTGCTGCTAAGAATGTATAGCTGGAGCAGCCACCACTCTCTGTGAGAGTGTGTGTTTGTTTGTGTGTGTGTGTGTGCTTGTGTGTGTGTTTGTATATGGGTGTGTGTGTGCTCTGCAGCCCAATTTTTATTCTTAACGATGACGGAAGGTTCTGGAAGCCCACTCCCAAGGCATCAACTCCTTCATCCTCCCCTCTCTCTTCTCTCTCTCTCTCTCTCTCTCTCTCTCTCTCTCTCTCTCTCTCTCTCTCACCCATTTCCCTCCCTTCATCCTGCTCACTCCAGCCACCCCCCCCCCTCCCCCCACCAACACACTTTTTAATGCGAGCACGTGGCACGGCGTGGCACAGCGCAGTGATGGATGGACGTGTGTCTGTGGCACAAAGGAGCCTATCAGGGGCGGCGTGTCAGCTCACCTTTATCAGACGGCGCGCAGGTACATTCAGCTGCCACGCCTCATTACTCCCACAGCCAGTGCCTGAAATGTTTGAGATGCTTCTGTCGCTTGTGTAACCCCCGCACCCCTTTTACCCCCCCACACACACACACACACACTGCCCCAAACTCCACCTCACCCCAACCCCACCTCCACCTCCGTCACTCCCACCCCCACCTGCACCCTTCCGCCCTCACCCCAACCCCATCCACACCCCACAAATGCCACCCCCCAGCCTCCCCTCCCACCTCCCCTGCATCATGCACGGCACATGGAGAGATGATGGAAGAGGATGCTATAGCACGGGGGGTTGTGGTGTGGGTGGAGGGTCTATCAGAGAGAGAGAGAGAGAGAGGGAGAGAGAGAGAGACAGTGAAAGCTGTGGCGGGGTGGGTTTTTAGGTGTTGGGCCGGCAGCAGCTGATGGATGCCGTCACGCGGCCCTGCGGCAGAGGGACAGGTGATCGGCTCGCCGCTAACGACGGCGAAAGCCATCAGCGGAGCGCCGAGCAGCACAGCACGGCTGACTGATGAACAGAGCCACGTGGTGCTAATATTGGCAGGGAAATTGGCAGGTGATTAGCACTACTGAGGGCTAATGCCAGCGTGCACACACACACACACATACACACATACTCGCTACACACACATCTCTGCAGAGCCCCCCCCCACCCACAATAGCGTTGACCGCTGGATGACTCTACCTAATGACTGAGACTGAGGGAAGCTGGAGAGCAGAATGAGGCATTATTGAATTAACCCTTTCCAGTCAGCGCCATGTGGCTTTTTGAGGTGAAACACATTTCATACGCTCTGTCTTTGCTGTTCAATCTCATCATTCTTTTTTAGATCTATAAAGCAAACCATTTGTGATTGACCATACAAAATGCATTCATTACATAAAATCAGTGAACTTAGCAGTAAACATAGTAATTAATTTAAAACATGTTTTCATGAAAATAATATTTCTGAATTGAAAATGCTCTTTGTACTTCAGAGTTGCATGAACATTTTTTTGCATTAGCTTCCCAGGGTGGTCAGTCAGTTCTGATGCCATTTATCACAGCTGTTGGACAGCTCAAGACGCCTACTGAAGAGGGAGCTGGCTCACAAAATGTCAGACAAGGAGTCAATGCCGGGTGAGCCATGAACTTACTCCACTCCACTGAAGAGACTGAACAAGCATAACAAAGCATTAACTTTTTGAACCATCCGCCACACAACAGTAAAGCTACCTAAACAGAAGATCTATGGACAATAATTTTAGTTCAAATCAAGTTGAACGGAAATGTCAAAAGTGCTGGCTGGAGCCGAGCCCCATTGCAGCAAATCATCTTAGTGGCAGCTCAGTGAATTGGCGGTCGTTGCTAAAGTCTGCTACTTTGTAAGTTTTTTGTCTTGGATGAGCGTCAGACGCCTCTCTTAAGGATTCAGAATGTGGAAGCGTTCCTCTTCCAGATGGTTTAATTAAGACATGAGGCGCTGGTTGGCTGCCTTAAAAGTGCTCTTACTCAGACAAAGTCAACCATTCTCATTAGAGACAGTGGAGGCTTAAGCAGTTCTCGAGGCAACAGACTGCCCTCCAGACATTTCAAGAGCAAAATCTAGTTGCAAGCAGTCTATCTAAAGTCATGATATGAACTTTAGTAAGGAGATAGAGTGTGTATGTGTTAGTGTGTGTGTGTGTGTGTTTGTGTCACTGTGTGTGTGTGTGTGAGTGAGACAGAGAAAGAGATAGAGAAAGCGAAAGAGAGAAATCAAAGGTATCCATCAAATTAACACGTCAAAGTCCTGATTGTAATCTCCCCGGGCCACGGGGTGTGGAAAACACTTGCTTCGCCCGTGCGCGACCGCCTCAGCCAGGGAAAGAGGCGGCGTGATTTATCAATGCAAAGCTAATAGCATCAATATGAATCTAACTAAAAATCAATATTTCATTACCAAATTGTTAGCGGGAATGAAGAGGGATGAGCGGGGCGCCGAGCGGTCCCCTGGGAGGGAGCACGGCAAGTTCACGGCGACAGGATGACTGATGCCTGATGGGAAGGGGGTTGCGGGGGTCTGTGGGAAGGACACTGGGAGGACGAGGGGGCCAGAGCGTGCGCCAGGGGGGCCACTGGGGGCTCACCAGGGTCTTCCTCTCTCCACGGACACCAAGTCACACGACTCCAGCCTGGTCGTCAGGAAAGAGGGATGTCTGTTAGCTTGTGGTGGTGGTGTAGAGGTTGGTGGTTTTTCGAAACGTTGGGTTGTGCACCGCAAATGGTGTGACACATTTGGGAGACGCTGGTTTGCTAGTGATAGTGATGATGGATGACAGTGATGATGATGATTATGGTGATGATGGTCTCGTGATGGTTTTGGTAGTTTTGCCCTGCAATTTGACAGCTGAGAATTTCAACATCACAGGGGGATATTTCTCAGACAATGCTGTATGCACAATGCTGTATGCAGATTACTAGCCCGAACTAAGGAACAATCGTTCACAAAACAAAAATGCTCATATGTTCTTTGTGCTTAAATGGTTGTTGTTGGATGCTGGAATGCCAGCAAAGGTTACAGTATTTTAGGTGTCTAAACACTTCCAATAGAGAGAATGGAATATTTCAGAGTGCTGCACTTTAGGAGACAGTTGCAGAGTTGAATTGTTGAGTTAAGCTGAGTTGACCCAAGACCAACTGAGTTTATATTACAAGAAAAAGGGTGGGAGAGCAGTTTGTATGTTGACTTTGTAACTCAATCTGCATTAAATGATTTTGCTGGTGCCAAGCTTTTCATCATTCTGTACGCTTGCTCTTGATCTCTCGAAATCAGCCTCTTTCAGCCTCTCTCCCATCCACCCTCACATATACAAGCAGACCGTATCCTCCTGAATTTGTTGCTCTCTGTCTCCATCTGTCTGTTTTGCTCTCCCATACTCTCTCTCTCTCTCTCTCTCTCTCTCTCTTTCTCTTCCATAAACACACAAACATGCATGAAAACACACACACACACCTTTTATGCCTGCGTGAGTGCCTTCCCTTTTAAAATTCCCGATGTCTGTCTTTGAAGCTGGCTGGCACGTATGGCTGTGCTCCTTTTGGTCTTCAAACAGAAACGTTTTAGACCATTTACCATTTAAATGCTGTTTTATTTTCCCCATTTCACAGCTTGTGTGTGTGTGTGTGTGTGTGTGTGTGTGTGTGTAACTCCAACATGTACACTGCAGGTTGACATCCCCCGTGAAGCCCCGGGGCAACGTTTGCGGAGTTCAAACTTTCTGAGTCTTTGCGAGATGCTGGGGCTAAAAAGCTCTCATTTGATCTCCGTAGAAACAGCCGCTCTAATGATGATATGAAAATGCCAACTTTTTCTTCTTCTGTGGGGATGTGTGTGTGTGTGTGAGTGTGTGTGTGTGTGTGTGTGGGGGGGGGTGTTAAAAAGATGCGAAGCCAAGTATGTCAACTCCCAAAAGTGAGACATGTGCCAGGAATTTGTTAGTTTGCTGGGAGTCAGTCTGAACCTCCTCATCTTGAACATTTCTCCTCCACCCACCGATGGTCCCTGAAGATGCCTTGCAGTTGTAAAGGCCGGGACTAGTGGTGCATTCTTTATGTGCTGAGGCTTCCTTTTCAAGTACAGCACCCCTCCTTGCACTACATTTAGTGCTCGGTGTTAGATTTGTCATACATGCTATCAAAAGACGAGCTAACCCCCATGTCAACTGATGCAATTAGCGGCTACAAAGCAGCTCAGCCTGAGGAGTGAATTGCTAACTGTTCCAGTGGTAATTATCAGTAGACAAAAGGCAGGAGTGATCATAGAGAATAAACAGAGGAAGTGAAGCTGGGAAGGCAAGACAGGAGACTCAACAGAGAGGAGCACAGGTATGCCGTCACCCTAGTCTAGCTCACAGTGGTAAAGGAAGTGACAATAACTGATCCTAACCCTGATGTTCATGAGGGAGGACTGAGATTTGGGGGCCTTCTACTTGTTCTACTGTACTTGTGTGCAAATATGACGTAAATCGTAAACTAGTAATTTTTTATTTATTTGTTTGGATATACACAGATAGGGCAGATGGGCAAACCAAATGACAGTACAGTTGGCCCCTATACAAAGCCACGCCTGGAAATATGTACATTTTGGCACCATAGATCACCATCAGTTTGAGCACTCTACTCTCAGAGATGTTGAGGAAGTGTAAAACTTTTGTGGACACTAGTGTCAACTGTGTCAACATCTTAATTGATAATTTACAGTTTTAATGATTCAGGGGAGGAAGATGTGGTCAAAGATGACATTTCAGTCCTCAGGCCACTATTTGTAGTTACAATATGTGACCAGAAACAAGAACCAACCTGTTCTTGTTTCTGATATCACCTCCTATCACCTCATCATCTTTTGATGGCCTGTCTCTATAGCAGAGTCAGATGACTTACATCAGAGATAGTCAGAAGAAGAGGTTCAATCAAAGACAGCAGTGCTCTGTCACGTCCTTTGTTTGTCTATGCTTGGTAAACGTGTATTCAATTACTGGCCTTTCTTGCATCACGACTGTGGTCTTTTCAAATGGCATCGCTGAAAACCGATATTCATGTGTCGGAGTCGCATTGTTGCTGCGCCTTGAGTGGATCTGATGTCTGAGGGTGTACTGAGAGAGAGAGAGAGAGAGAGAGAGAGAGAGAGAAAGGGATGGAGAGAGATAGAGAGAGAGAGGACTGAGATGAGTGTTGAGTGGTGTATTTCCTTGCGTGGTAGGATCCATCCAGAAAGAGTAAATCTACCAGTGTGGGAGGCTGTTTGGCAGGGGGAAAAAAATAAATCAAAATAAAAATGCGTCGTACCATCTGCCGAGCATTTATTCAACAAAGATCAATTGTGCTCTGAGATGCTCTCTCTGCTCCCCCCAATTCTTTCAGTTTGTCCCTCATTTCTTCTGTTCTCATCCAGAGACAGAATCTGCAATCACCAAATCAGTAGATGTTGGCCTCTGAAGCAAGCAGAGTCACTCAAGATAAGAGTTTTAACATCTCAGATTCATGCAATTAGCTTTTTATGGAATAACTCCCATTTCCACCCCTAACTCCTAATTCCTGCCCTGGTTTCAAAGTCTATCTATCTCCATCTTACGGAGCCAGGAGTGTCTTTCGTATGAGAACATTTGTTTTCTTTCTAGACAAATGCTCTCGATGAAGACGTTCTGATCACATCTCAGGCTTCGGAAGAAAGGGTGCGCTATTCTGTTGGTTGCATCACATGACACCACACCTGGTGTTAATTAGAGTTGCCCCGCTTTTCAATTTCGCAGCCTCACAGGGTGTCTTTGCGATTTCCTTTTCCAAACAGAGCAAAGTCACAAATTTGGAAATTCAAATGAGGAATATTATCACTTGTCATCCATCCATAAGTCTTGTCATCCATACCTCACTTGACTTCTCATAATTGCTCTTCACTGGTGGTTGGGTTTTTGGAACCCTTATCTGGACTGTGTCCAAGTATTTGAGAGATAAAAATGTCATCCCTTTTTGAAGGGAACCAAGTGGTGCTCACCTCCTAAAGTGCAGCACTGTATTTTAATACATTAATCCCACAGTCTGAAAAAAAAAAAAAACAGAAAAAAACATAGACATCACGGAGGGAGAGGAGAGAAGGATAGATTTCAGTGGAGTACCCGCAGGAGAGGAGAAAAAAGGCACAAAAGAGTGTTCCGAATCGGAATCAGAGATGACTATCGGCTGTTTAACTAACCCCAGCAGGGGCATCCTTCACATGCCAGTTCTGCTTGATCCTGGTCCTCTTATCACATCCGTCCACCTGTCCCTCTCCTGTCACCCCCCCCCCTGTCATCCACCGGGCGACTATGGGCCAGCAGGACTGAGTCTCCATCTGTAATTTAGAACCCATATCCATGTAAGCACACGGCCTGGGTGTGTCGTCAGTGTGAAAGAGACCCTGTTAAGAATGTATGGCCGTATCTATCTACATTATATATCTACAGTATACAATTCACGGTGAGGATATTGTACAGAAAGTGAAAGCATACATTACAAAGCCCCAGGGGTAGCTGTATATACATTATTAATGTGATCAGCGATATCCTGTCATATGTTTATGTTTGCATGGGGAATTACAACTGCTTTGAAAATGAAGTTCATGATATATTATACATGTTTCAGAGTCTTATAGTATTAGAGGAATTACTGCATCAAGAAATGTAGGACATTTTAGCCAAAACACATGTGATCTTTTGTCAAATATGTTTGATTATTCTTTTTTGGTCTGTATGCACTCTTGAATATAATAGCTACCAAGTGTATTTATGCCGTGTGTTTTCACTTCAACGATTGCTTTCATAGCAACAGTGTTTGCCCACTCCAAAAAAGAAACAAGCACAACACCCACCATCTTAACTGCCTCATGCTCCTTTCTCTCTCTCTCTCTCTCTCTCTCCCTCTCTCTCCCTCTCTCTCTCTCTCTCTCTCTCTCCAACAGCAATTGGAGGAGACTCATTCCGTGCAACATCCTTCCTCTGACCCTTTGGAGAAAAAATTCATTGTAACAGAATGAGGTCAGACCTGCATTAGGAGACCCAACACAAAGGGAGGGCTGCTAGATGAGATCATTTGCAGGCCTTTGACCGGCAACCATTTCGACAACAAATATCCTCAAGCCGTCACGTGACCGTGTGTGCCCTGTGCTGTTTCACATACAAATACAACCTTTTCTTTTTATATATACAGTATATATATTTTTGCCCTTGTTTGGTTGGATTTGTGTTCATCTTAGGTTTGAGCCCAAACTAGATGATTTTCAGTACCCTTTACCAATGGTAGCCAAAAAGTGGAGACTAATGTGCCTTCAAATGCCTGTTGTCTTTTTGTGTTATAGCCTTTTTCCTTTTTGACCTTCTTGCAGTGATTCTAAAATGAGAGAAAGAAATGGAATTATCTTCTTTTTTTGCAGAGCGAGCAATGATTAGGACAGTAGATGTAAAATGTGTACAGACACAGGCCTTAATGCTGGCAAGGGGTACTGTTGACGTACTATGCTCTGAAGGCAATATAAATGTGGTCTAGCATCATGCGTTGTCTTTCATTCAGTTTCATCCCTCTCCTACATTTTGGACCTTTGTAGTCTGTACTTTCAGAAAGATCTGAATCATTTAAATGGAACGCAAAACGAATACCCCTCCGATCCATTTTTTTCTGTTCTACTTTTTCATCTTATCAGGCAGCCTCGATTGTCTAGCCTCAGGTAAGATTTGAGAGGTTTAAAATATTCAGGTCAAACTGTTTTTTTATCTCCATTTTCTTTTCTTTTTTTAAAGAAGCCATGTTTTTATAAGAGATTGTTTACTGTGCCACACAAGCTGCAGACATTCCTTCTCTTCTACTCTCCCACAAAGGTCTACAAATTATATTATTTTAATATTGATAGAAAAGTTTTTCGTAACACAATTGGAATATGTTTACACAAAGTAAAATTGTTGTTTTAGTAAGCCAACTCTAAATCGATGTCATAATTGCATCCATCTTCTTAGGTCACTGAGTCTCATTTAATTTAATGTATTTGAACCTTAGTATAATTTAACAACAAGCTATTTCCATACAACTATGCTCTTTGTAATGTTTTGTAGCAGAGGAATTGTACAGAGTGATGAATGTGGATTGTTCGTTTATCTCTTGTCATTTACTGCCCAGCTGTGAGCAAGGATGCCAAAGGATGGCATGTGATTGCTGTTGTAAGGAAACAAAGAGTACACATGTGCTTTGTAACACTTTGATGCAAAACCCATGTTACATTGTAGTTGTACTTAATTAAATGCAGTGTATTACACCAATCAGTGCAATCTGATGCCCTGCATGAACACATAATACAACTTTTCTTTGTAATTATATTATTAATTACTATATAACATCTTCTGACTGTAATCCAAATTACCATTAAGCAGATTCATAGTCCGTCCTAATGTGCAGTGAAGCACTAATTATACCCCAGTGTTTACCTTTACGCAAGTACAAAGTATCAATGTGCTCATGTGTGGTTAAAGAATGTTTCTATTGGGTACCATAGCAGGAAATTACATGACCCTGCTGTTGCAAAGGCAATACAGTAAATTAACAATTTTTGTGCTTAATATTTTCACACAGGATCATTAAACTGTGATACATTTATTCAGGCATTCAAAACATTTAAACATTTTGTTGATGTCCAGAAGAAAAACATTCCAAAGTTTTCAAAACTTGCACCTCAGTAAGCTGTATTTCACACTAGTTGTCTGACAACTTACTGCGCGATGATGTGCAGAATAAATATGAAGCCTTTTGTGAATCTCGGCACAAAACAGCAGTTAAACATTGCCCAACATTGAGTCATCTCGTGGCAAATTTATCAAACAAGAAACTACGTCTGCGGCTGACTTTTTTCAAAGCACTTGCTGTACTTACCATTGTCAAAGGCTCTGCTCTCACACTGCTGCAAGAGAGTAAGATAAGAGACACATAATGGTATTGATTTGCTGTGTGGGCATGGTGCGGACGGCGACCATGTTGTAATCTGGGACGATTCGGAGAGAACCGTGTACCCTGTCACACTCCCGTTGAACGGACATGACAGTGTTTTGATACGGTCATCATCCCCCCCCCCCCTTCCCCTGATGCTTTGTAGTGCACTGCTGTCAAGAATCCGGCCTAATGGGATACGTATGGGCTTGTTTAAAAGGCCCCAATTGAGAAAAAAAAAACAAAGAGAGAGTGAGAGGGAAGGAGTGTGTGCGTGTGTGTCTGTGTGTGTATGTGTTTGTAATTTGTGTGTCCGGGGGGGGGGGGGGGGGGGTTAAGTGTATATCTTGAGAGACACTGTCATACTGAACTGTCTTTAACATTGCTGTTGCTTGTTTAGAAACATGTACAGTTTAAATAGAACACACGTATACCCTAGAGAGAGTGAGAGAGGGGAAACAAAAGTAAAACAATCTTCACCAAACGGAGAGAGAAAGACAAATAAACAGAAATTCTCTCTTTGCAGTCGCTGGCTGGAGTTTTAGGGAGCTGAGCGTCCCCAGAGATGTCGTTCTGAAGCAGAAAATCACTGCCAGAGATGAGCTGTCATTGGATAAGTGTCACTGGTTTGACTTTTAGCATTTGGAGAGATCACAAAACTGAAGTCCTTAGAGACAAGCCTGTGTGTGCATGTGTGTGTGTGCGTGTGTGTGTGTGTGTGTTGTTTTTTGTCTTCTGCATTAGATGGACTTTGGTGTCCATAAAGAGAGAGCGGCGCAATCTGGCCGAAGGAAATAAAAAAAAGACAGAAAAAAAGAAAGAAAGAAAGAAAGAAAGAAAGAAAGGGTGAATTAAAAATGGGCAAGTCTGGTGGTGTTTGGGCCTCTGAGATGGTGTCTGTGCCCAGTATGCTTTGTCGTCCCCCGGCAGCCAGCAGGGGGGATGGACGGCGGTGGCAGTGGCAGTGGTGGTGGCGGTGCTCTGGGGGGGCCCCTTGGGGACCGGTGTGGGAAGCATGTAGCCCCTAATTGGGCCTGTTAGGGTCAGCAATTATCAGCATGCCACCGAGACAAGGTGACAGCTCGTCTGCCTTTCAACACACTGCCACTCTCCTCTCCTCTCCTCCCGCCCCACTCGCCTCCCGAGGAGAGGAGATAGAGGGATGGAGATAGAGGCCCCAGCCTGACAAAAGAAGGGGAAAGGAGGAGAGAGGAGGAGGAGGAGGAGAGAGGAGGAGGAGGAGAGGAGAGTGGGTGCAGTGCAGGGGACTGCAAGCACAACATGCTAAGAGAATCTGGGAGCAAAATGTCCGTGCGCGTGTGTTTGTGTGTGTATATGAGAGAGAGGGTGAATGAGAGACAGAGAGAGAGAGAGAGAGAGAGAGAGAAAGAGAGAGAGAGAGTGTTTCTCCACATGCAACTCCGCAAGGCACCAACAGTGAATGAGGCTGATTTCTTGCCAGTTCAAAAATCAGACCCCCCACATCAGCCCCCCACCCCCTGCACCCCCCCCCTCCCCTCCTTTGCAGCATTGCATCTGTGTTCCCTTTGGCAGTGGCCAACAAGTTCCCAACAAAGCCTCCTTTCACACCGTCTGAGTGTGTGTTTGTGAGGGTCTCTCACGTCAAACATACACCCCATTCTTTCACTGTGTACACTGGTGTTCAGATAGTGTGTAAGGGCGCAGACATCACCAGAGAATTGTACGTTGGCGTTTTGGGTGGTCAGTGTTTTGTATAGCTAATAAAGTCATTCGTCTTGAATGCCAATTCTTTATTTTCCATGTGTTTATTTTTGCGTTTATAGCCATGCTATAGCTATATGAATTTTCACAACATCACCTGAATTTGGATACTTTACAGTTCTACAGTCATGTATGTGCTAAAGAAGCCCAGTTGACTTCCTATGACACTTGCCATATAATATGTAATATTATTATATATATATATATATATATAATCCCATTTGTAGGGTTATGGCCTCTCTATTTTTAACCTCTTCTCTTATCTGTGAAGCCGTATTTCACATTCTTTAAGAAAACATCCAGGGAGAGAGGTCTGAAGGTCGACTGATTAAAAAATGAGTGCAAAATTGAACAAGAGAGACAACACGCATTTAGATTTTCCTTTTACTTGCTTTTCTCACTCTATGGTTTATATTTGTGTGAATATTAGTTGGGAAAATGGGCCTTAAAGTAAAAAGAACTGAGACATTCTGTCTAAAACCCTCCATGACCATTCATTTGACCTACCTGAGGTTGGTCCGTGAGCCGTGCTGCTTAACACAACATGATGACACCCATACGTGCTGTGCTTGGTAATGAAACATGAAAATATTTCAAAACCTGCCACAGGGACAAGTGAATCAGTATTCAAGCAGTTCACTTTCCAAAGCCCAGAGCAACAAACACTAACAATCAGACTCACAAAGCGCTCAGATTTATCTCTGCCAAGTACAATGATGTCCAAGGACTCACTGTTTCCTGTGAATTTACATGCATACCTATATGTTACAAGCTACTCCCCCTCTCTCTGCCTGAGAGAAAACGGCAAGAATGTTGCAGAATGTTGAAAGTTTTAAAAAGGGCACTCGCCAAATATGTAATTCATGCATAATTATCCTAATTGTATGCCAATAGAAAATAGGATGATTGCAACAAGGCAACATTGTCTCACTGACAAATTGCAATGACTTTGTGTGGTGGTCTATGTATTTGCTTCATGAAGTTTTGTGCATATGTGTGGGAGTTGTGTTTGTATCTTATACATTCTGGCAATGGTGTCAGAGATCCCTGCATGCAGCCTTCAATCATTTGAACGAGGCAGTGTACTGTAAACTGTGCCTTGAGCAATACCTCCGGAGAAATTACTTGTGGTTTCTTAAGATAATGACGAAACCCTTCGAGAGATGAGGGGAGAGGGGCAATCCAAACACTGATCGGTCCACACCCCCACATTCCCAGCATGCGTTGCGGCGGAGACACCTGACCTTCCTGTGTTGTGCCGTCGTCACCCACACAGATGAGTCAGCAGGCAGATTTGTCTGGGTCCCGGCGTCGAGTGATCTGATACGCTGCGGCCCCCGCGTTCCAAGGCAACTTGGCGAGAGAAAATGTGCAAAACAAAATCTGTCATGTTTGACAGCCTTCCCAACAGCAGACAGTTCCTAGCAAGTCAACAAGCCCGAGGTCGTAGTGAAAACCAGTAGAAGGCTCAGATGATGCACACCAACTTCATCTTGGAGTGTTTTGTTCGGCACAGTGCAGTGAGGTTTACTGTTATGCAGTGTACCATTCACGATTTAGAGACCTAACTCCATCATAACGATGCTTACAAAAGAGAAAATATGATATATTTGAAGTGGATGGCTTTTCAGGATGAAAAAATAAGAAATTATTATTTGAGACGTCAGGAACAATCTACTTGGGTTGCCTCTACCATTCAACAGTGTAAGTGGTTTACATAAGTGACTCCTATAACATGCATCATCATTATATAAATATAAACATTTGCCATTGCTTAAACATTTCTAGTACATATGATAGGTTTTAAGCTTATTAAGCCCGCTTAAGTTTAAGCTTAACCGCAGGGTTGCCGGTTCGAACCCCGATCAGTAGGCACGGCTGAAGTGCCCTTGAGCAAGGCACCTAATCTATCACTGCTCCCCGAGCGCCGCTGTTGATGCAGGCCGCTCACTTTGCCGGGATTAGTGTGTGCTTCACCTCACTGTGTGTACACTGTGTGCTGTGTGTGTTTCACTAATTCATGGATTGGGATAAATGCAGAGACCAAATTTCAAAAGATGAAAAGAGTATATATACTTATACTTATAACGGTTTTGTCACTATGGAAGTATTGTCCACTCAACATGAACCCACAGTGCCTGAGCTTTGTTTCAGCTTTGAGAACATTTAATTTCTGCCTTAGATAATTGTTTTTATGGTTATCCTTCTGATATAGCCTACTAATCCAAAGACTTAGTGGCGACACAACTATGACGACGTCTCTAAAGGCCTGTACAGAGCACTTAGAGTACCTCTCCTTCACTCTGCAAATAGAGTAGCCTATAGCCATGAGTTCTTTATGTCTATGCTACTCTATACCTAGTGTGTGTGTGTGTGTGTGTGTGTGTGTGTGTGTGTGTGTGTGTTTGTATGTGTGTGTGTGTGTAAATGTGTGTGTGTGTGTGTGTGTGTATGTTAGGGTGAGTGCATATGATTGACACTCCTTGCATCCCTGCCAGAGCGTCAGACTGAGGCAGAGGCAGCACTCGGAGCTAGCCGGGGGGGAAGCGCTGCAGGCAACCTCTCCCAACTTCACAGGCAAACGAGCTGCCGCATTGTGCCAGCCAGAGACAGACAAAGGAGGATGAACACATCAGGACACGTGCGCTGAAGACCTACAGCATGAGAACATGTTTTTTTGTTTTAGTTTAAAAAAAATAAAAAAAATAAAAAACATCTGAGGCATGCTGCCAACTCTTCCAATGCACAACAGCACAGACTTTATCAAACACTATTACGTCAGTATCATATTGAGTACAATATTGTAGAACATTCTTTCTTGGAGAAGAAAAGTTTTTACTTTACGTGAAAATACTGTAAACAGAAAAATTAGCTGTTTTTAGCATCTTAGTATACCTCTGTGTGCTAAGTATATAGCATAGACCTCAGTGTGGCATAGACAGGAGGTATAGGCTTTGACTTTGACACTGGCATCACTTTTCAATACATATCACCGAACAAGACAAGCGACTGTCACTCTCCTTTTTATATGTTCACAATAGCTTTAGAGCAGAAGGCCTGCAGTAATGATAGTAGGGTTTGAGTCAGTGTGGCTGCATATCCACCATGTTCACCTCTCACCAAGTTGCAAGCACCTGTCAGGGGCTGTGCTGTTATAGAGCTGTGGAAGTGTCACGGGGATACTGCTGGGTGAGGGGTGGTGTTTGCCTAAGAGAAACAGCTTGGCTGTAATTGTCTATATATTAAAGGGAGCATCGGCTGCTAATGGGAGTGTCTCCAGATTGTGTCCAGATCTGCAGGACACTCGGGGAACGGTGACATGAAGGAGCGTCTTCACCCTCCTTCTCTCCCTCCCTCCCTCCCTCCCTCACTCTCTTTCCCCCGCCCTCCGTCGTTCTCTCATCCCGCGTATCGATCCCCAGCTGTCTCCTTCCTAACGGCCCTGTTAAACACTGTCGCCAGGCACTTTACCGCACGAGGGTCACCAAGCAATAAAACTACCCCCCCCCACCACCACCACCACCCTTCTGAACACACACACACACACACACACACACAGATACACACACACACACACACACACACACACACACACACACACATAATCTCAGCCCTATCTCCCTCCCCGTTTCTAAAAGCGATCTGATGAGACCGATGAGAGATGGCTCAAGGCTCGTCGTCGTCGTGAGGTGGGAGAACAATGTGGACGATGCTGGACCTCGGGAGGCCTCAGGAGAGGGGCTACATTTCAGCACATGGACGGATTCATCACGTGCCCTTGAGCGCCAGAGATTTAATGTTAGCATTGATCAGACCTGAGTTGTTCTTTTTCCAAAAAAATTCAATAAAAAATGGGGTGATGTAAGAGTCGCCAGGCCCACGGTCAGGAGTAATGTCCACCAGAGAAAAAAAAATTCAGAACTGAAGGCCACTGAAACTATTATTGTAATATTAATAGATGATATGAGCTTTTTTGTGGACATGACACCTGTATTGTGTTTCCAGTTCTGACTCTGGATGGTTAAGAACTCTAACTAAGATACCTTGTTGGCTGTTGCAAACAGACATATGCCTTTGGAAATAGGGATTTTTGGAGGTAAACATAGACTTATTATAAATATGTTCAGTTTCAGCACTCTCTTGATAGGGCTATTCCAATTATATCCCTCTTACAAATGTCAAGATAAAATGAGTCACTTGCAACTTCCCAAAATAAAAAGAAACATTTCGCTAATCACAACTGCCATCATTTACCCTGAAATAATGACACGAGGAGTGTGATGGAGTCTTTTTATGTGAGTCAAACATTTCACTTTATGTAAAAAATGTTTTGTTGTGCACATTTCCTTAAAAGTAAACAAATCAAGTGTGATATGTCTGATATGATCAAGTCCTTTCAACAAATCCTCGCCCTGTGAACAAGACAGACAGCCGATGACAGCATCAACTATTTAGACCATGCTATTTAAAGCAGGTAGACAGGTGCCAAGGGATTTTTTTTGTGTGTGTGTGTGTGTGTGTGTGTGTGTGTGTGTGTGTGTGTGTGTGTACAGCAGAGAGTGAGCATGTCAGAACTAAATCTAAACATGCTTGCTGGTATATGTCAAAAGAGCTATGCTGACATCGCCTAGTACATGTGTTGGATGTCTGGGGGGAAAGCAGAGAACTGATTGCTATGGGTTGTGGAAAAGAAAGACTTGGCATTTGGATTGCTAGGGGAGCAGTGATTTGTTACATGAATCTGCTTCTCTGCTCTTTCACAGGAGTACAAACTGCACCACCAGTGGACCTCCAAACCACTGTTATAACACATAGCTGTGCATGGTGAACGTCAAACAACAAGTAAGAGTTAAGGACTTAGGACTTAAGGACTTTCTTTCACAAATACACAAGCACATCTTTGTATGATGACAACATGACTGATCAAGATAGTCAGAGAACGATATACAGTAACTGTATAAGTATAATTGATGTATCTCAGTAGAAGGTTTGAATCATAGGATGACATGTTCTGATGGAAAGTATTTTTTTTTATGTAATTATGCTTTTAAAGGAAAGGTCTTCTGGGACCTGGAGTCTTTAGTTTAGGTACCTGTTTTTTTCTGGTGGAACACTATAAAACATGACAAAATAACCACTCGAAAAACACAGAGATTGTCTACAGGCCCCAAAGGAGTTTCAATGGAGGATGTGTGCACATGCTCTTTCTTTTGCTTGCTCTCTCTCTCTCTCTCCCTCTCTCTCTCCCTCTCTCTCCCTCTCCCTCTCTCTCTCTCTCCCTCTCCATTGTCATGCTCATCTACATCTGCAAGATCTCTGATTCCCTCTTGGCTTCTACTGTAATTAATTAAATGATTCAACACTGAAATGTTGTTTTTGTTGGAATCATTCTTGCTATATATGCATTTCATTATTTCTTGCCTTGGTGCCATTTAACGCTGAACATGCTATTTATTGATCAGATGGATGGCCATTATAGTTCATAAAATTATCAATTCAAAACACAAAGAATTTGTGAATATTGACTGAAGGCAACTGGCAAGAAAAAGGTTTAAAAAGTTTAAAGTTAAAATTAACTCTTTTACTCTTTTTAAGTCTTTTAAATTTACACTACACCTAATGTAGCGTAACCGGCACCTGCCAATCACCATTGATCAAATAGAGGGGAACTTGAAATCTATTTTAATTAGAGTGTTTGATAATCTAATATAAAATGAAGAAAATGTTTAAATTAATGGAGACTTAAAATATTATGAAAATTTATGAGCCCACAGAAATATGTTCACTAAAAATAATGTTCCCATTTATCATTTAGATTTCACACCTGAAATGAAACATTCATACACAGACATAATATTTCTCTTGATTTATCATATTTCTGTCTCTGTTTCATAATAATTGCCCAAGTCCACGGACAGCAACGTCAGGCAAACGAATAATTAATATGACAAAGAAAGTTATAGTCCATTGTGAATAAATGTAATGCCCCCGAGGACTCAAGTTCAAGGCCATTCTAAATTTACCCATCTCCCATCTCACCTTTAGAAATTAACTGGAGACTAGATGGGTATGAGACATGATTAAGCAAGCTTCACGTCTCTATAGTCTGTAGTCCACAACAATCAAACTCAATGTGCTTGTGAGGACACTAGAGGAATACTGCAGAACGGAAAAGCTTTTTTTTTTTAAAGAAGCCATTCTCTCTGATCTCACAACAGTATTTGTTGACGTGGCAAACCTCCAAACATTCCTCACACACACAAGGATGACTGAGCACATCTGACTCCGATGAAAACAGAGCTAGCCACAGTTTCAGCCTTCCACAGTATCAGCTTAGCACGCCCCGAAGGTGGAACCATTGAGATGGAACACAAGAGTAAACAAATAATGGAGATGGGAAGAGAAATTATTATGTGTGTATGTGTGTGTGTTAGTGTGAGTGTATGTATGTGTGTGCCTGCATGTGTGTGTGTGTGTGTGTGTGTGTGTGTGTGTTCCTGTGTGTGTGTGGGCTGTTTGAAGGTGTGGCTATAAAGGGCCACATAACACCTTCACACTACAGATATGTACTCAAAGGAAACCAGCTGAGAAACACTAAGGTTCACATTTCCTACCCTGTTTTCAGAACATCCAGTACACAGTGCCCTACAGTGAATAACCACCATATATTTATCCACTATGAGGTACCATGTAATGAATGAGTGGATGTTTCAAACATAGGGCAAGACTCTACCATCTTGCATTGATGTAACACGATACTGTGGCAAACCGATGCCCTCGTTGGACCTCCTTGCTCTCTCCACAAAGCAGGGTCTCATGGCGTAGAGCCTTGTGCATTATTTTGACAGTGCTGGCTCCGTTTGTGTTATGCCAAACACGGAGGAAAACAATCAAACTTTGCCCCGGGGATGCCTGCTGAACGGCACATGAAAGACAGAGAGAAAGGGGAGGGCAAATCAACATATCATCATCAGCTTTAAAGCACACCTGCTCCTGCTTACTGGGTGGGAAAACATCAGGGCTATGTGTGGGGTGTGTGTGTGTGTGTGTGTGTGTGTGTGTGGGGAAACATCAGGGCTATGTGTGGGATGTGTGTGTCTGTGTGTGTGTGTGTGTGTGTGTGTGTGTGTGTGTGTGTGTGCGTGCACACATGGGTGTCCTCATGCAACAATAGTGTCCATCTGAAGCATCTCAGCACATTTGAAAACGCTGCAAGAGTCCATGTGTGATCCCCGAGTCGAATACACCAGCACTACAGTTTCCATCTTCTAATGCAATAGTATGGTTTGTAATCGCAAATCATTTGTTACAGTGAGCCTTACTAACAGTAATGTGGCAAATGAAAGTTTAATGCAGGTAAATGCAAGACCGTGTCAGCTAACTTTATTGTGTGGAGCTGTGCTCTTGGCTAGACAAGAGGAGACGAGAGGAGGAGAGGTGAGAGGAGAAGAGAGGAGAGGAAGAGAGAGGAGGTTTTGTCATGTGTGACGACCGTGCTGGTCCTCAAGGCTCCGGCGTCTCTCTGACAGCACAGCACTCACAGAGCTCACCTGAGGGCCTGCAGATGGAGCGAGAGAGAGAGACAGAGAGAGAGAGAGACGGCGAGAGAGAGAGAGAGAGAGAGAGAGAGAGAGAGACAGAGAGAGACAGAGAGAGAGAGAGAGAGACAGAAAGACAGAGAGAGAGAGAGGGAGAGAGAGATGGAGAGAGAGAGACAGAGAGAGAGAGACAGAGAGACAGAGAGAGAGAGAGAGAGAGAGAGAGAGAGGGGGAGAGACAGATGCTGGCAGAGAGAGTGAGAGGGAGGGAGGGAGACACTGACTTATACGACAGGTTGGTGGGAGGCATAAATATTTAATCAAAACTGTGTTTACTGACACACACTCATATACTCTGACAACCAACAAATACAACAGAACAACGACAATGTGATGTAATGTCTGTCTCTCAACTGACTCTCAGTATACACTTGATCACCTTTTTCCTCTTGGTTTTTAAGTATGCCATGGACTCTAAAAACACATTT
>NW_027468685.1:19901391-20096391 GCF_046254945.1 Alosa pseudoharengus | reverse complement strand
CACTCTAACTATTTGGTCACAATATAGCATATTTCTGTTAGTCGCCTCAGACAAGGCCTAATGCTTACACAAACCCAAACCTGAGTCAGAAAACAACTCATCCCCTTACTGTCTGGACATAAAGAGGGCTCCTGACATGGCTCTACTGGTGGTTAGTGAACAAGACCTTATTCTACATCGCAAATATGAGCAAGATACAGCTTTACTCCTCTAGTTAAAGTAACATGACGTAGGCCTTCCCCTTTCCATCAACTGTAGATGTATTGAGTACCCATTTAGCACTTACAGTAAGGGTGTCCAATTTGTCTAAAACCGACAAACTCCTACCCGCAACAACAACTTTACATTGTGCAATACCATGCATTCTAGAAGCGCATCCGCAATGTCAGAGACTCCATTCTTGTTATTGTAAGTCAGACAGTGTGGCATCAGAATGAGTTTTAGGCCGTTATGAAGTTGTAATTCATGGTAAGAGAACTACATTGTTTTGCTTTAACAAGAGGGATAATGTACTTATTGTGTGACTGTCTTCTGCCAAGAGTATGTTTGACTAGTATGCCAGTGAAAATGGACAGCCAGCATTATCCAGATGTGAACACACAAGAGAATTGTAATATATATATATAATATATATATGTAATCTATATAGAACATACAGTCTATGATCACACTGTGAGATTGGGCATGCTTACTGAAATAGCTCACAATAAAGGTATTAATTGCAATTATGTTTAAACTCCTTCACCATCTATCAAGAAATATCTTGAAGGTCCACTGTTATGTATTAACAAATAGCGTAAAAGAAAGTTCATTTGTTGAAATCTTTCGAATTCAAAGTATTTTATGTCATTATCTCTTCTGTGGTTCTAATGGAGGTCTCATTAAATGTGTGATGATGTGACAGCATCAGGAAGCTAATTTAGCTTGACATCCTATGTGGGAGAGATGATGGCTAATGACAAGGTTAATGTGGCGAGAAAAAAAACAATGGCAACATCATAATGTGATCAGATAACGAGATTCGTGGGTGACACGTCACATTGACGGGCAGACTTGTTTTCAGTATAGGGTTTGTAAGAGTTGGGAAAAAAGTTGCCAACCCAAGAGACAACCAGTGTGGCATGATGCACGGGTTATCTGAATAGGTTTACACCTGCACTATGGTCATATGAAAACTAAAATAATAATTGGATCACATCTATTAAAAATGGAATGCATATTTTCCACACTACATCCATGTCTTGTTGAAAACAACTATTAATGCTCTCAGTGTGATATGTGGCCAAAATAACACTTTTAAAAATAACTCTTCATTAAAGAGATGGAGGTTGATTGTGTGTGTCATTTAAAAAAAAGGTCAAACTATCATTACAATATTCTGTGCTACAAATGCAAGCATTTTTTGTATAGATCTATCAAAATAAAGGTAGTTTTCACTAAATCTTTATTTGGGAATTGAGACTTGCAGTTTTAACACTTTTTTGATAGCCACTGGATAGCCGTCTTCTACAATTTAGCACCCTTTACTGTGTACGTTTTAAAAAACAAAACTATTTTTAGACCGTAGGCTACATGTCAACAAAACCTCAGAACACTTACTGATCTAAACTAAAATTTGCCTGACACATTGTCTTTTGTTTGATCAAATTAGCTCTGTGTGCATTATTAAATCTACAACGTGAATAAATCTGTCTGATTAAGGGTTATGTCACATGAAAGGAGTGCTGGGCTGCTGCTGACAATTCACCTATCCTATGTCACTGCCACTAAGATGTGTACCTCAGCTTACTGTTCTGTAAACATTAAAAACAGTTTTAATATTGTGGTGCATTATACTCAGTTATTCTCGGTCTGTTGCAAATCAGGATATGTTTAATTGAGAGTTGACTTAGATGTTCATGTCCTAGATTCTGATCATGCAAAAGTAATGAACTAAAGAATACTGTATATCAACTAGTGTATTTATGTTGGTTGGAAGATCTTCTGAAGTTCTCTGATAAAAACAAATGAAGAGCTTTTCCAAAATGCTATGAATCCATTTTTGAAATGTAATATAATTGTGTATTTCAGGTACAGTAATATCAATAAAGTGTGGTTGTGTTGTTTTAATTAAGTAAAAATAAATAAAATAACAAAGGATATAGCATTTTGGAAAATAACTCTTCAAATGCATTTTACCAATTCTAGTTGCAATACTATTTGTCCTTGTGACCTGCATTGTTAGTTTCATCATACATACTGTAAGTCATAACAACACTGAGGTATTACACAAATACACAAAGGCTGAATATATTTAGTTTATGTGGCACAGGAATGGGCACAATTGGAGGAAGTTATGTATTCCACAACTGAGGAAGCTATTGTGTTCTTTTCTCAAGTTATCTGTCAAAGCATACTCAGCTTCCTTATGCAGGGAACAGAATACAAATCTTGGTGTTTTGTCATTTGTGGATGCTGTGCAACTTACAGGGCTACTTTGTGCACTGAATTACAGGAACACTCATTTTTTGTCAAAAGGCCCTCCAGGTATCATCTGGCTCCACTCAAATCGACCCCCTGCTGGGATGCCTGCTTCTGCCCAACGACCCCCTGGCAGTGGGCTAAACCCCTGCTGCCTGCCATTGATGCCCTCCTCCTGCAGACCCCACCCATCCCAGACCACGTAGGTGTCGCCCTGATCCCCCTCTTCAGGGAGGGAGGGAGGGTAGAAGTAGTCAGAAACAGCAGACCACCCAGGACAGAATGCAGCTCGCACCTCTCCTCTCATCCTCTCTTGTCCTCTCCTCCTCTTCCGCCCTCTCCCTCCCTCCTGACTCCTGCCATCTGTGAGCACGTCTCTACGGTGACAGCTGTGTCGCACCTCCACAGATAAATCAATCCATCAAGAGCCGGAGAATGAAAAAAAAGAATAAAAACTAAAACAAGGTGGGGAAAAGCGAAAGAAATCTGCCGTGAAACACAATCATCAAAGGTCATGTCGGAGGAAAGGGGGGGAGCAGATTAAATTAGCATAGTATTAGATATGGAAAATGATTTATGTCAAAGCCATCTTCAGCAGAACTCTAATATGTTAATTACGTCTCTCATTAAGAAAGTTGATTATGGTTCACAGATGAAATCAGCTGGGCAGACACCTGGAGGAAGGAGAGGGACTGAGCATGGAACCAAACAGCCACCCATGGCAACTACTACCCAAAATCAGACATGTGGACTCATACATCTGCACACAAACACACACACACACACACACACACACACACACACACACACACACACACACACACACACACACACTAGCCACAAAGAGATGAAAGGAGAAACACATTGACGCCATAAGTGGCAGCAAATAAGGTGGATGCTTAGAGTCGGAGACTTCACAGGCCTTGCTTTGACATCTTTCTTTGTAGAGCTGGCATGGTGAAAAAATGTGGCCTTGCATCATTTCTTTGTGTGCTTGACCTTACTGGTAGTTTTTCACTGTAGGCCATGCTGTAGCCACCAGCATTGCTTGTACTTCAACAGTAATCAATGCCAAACCCTCATGATGCCAGAATACGGAAGAAATGTTTTCTCACACATACATACAAAGAAATTCATCAGTGATCTTATGGAACATAAACACAGAGAGTAGACAGCACACAGTTCACACACTACTTCCATTTTGGCCTCTCTAACTCATTTGGACATGATAATATGCGCTGATAGAGCTCCCTCCCATATATCTACCAAATATCAAAACATCATCAGCGTAAGGATCTGTTAATTAACTTATGCACACATGCTTGACTAAGGGAAGTGTAAGTCATATGATATCCACTCATATTCTCACATTTAGCTTGTTTGAAGTGTATTCACAGAAAAGAAAAAAAACTTGGTTGTTTGGGGGAAACATACTGCATACTAAAAAAAAAATCAACCTACAAACATTTACATAGTGGGAGAAATAATATTTAAAAAATAAAAAAGTAAAAAATGAAAGTCTACAGAGTGCAGCAGATCTGAGCTGACTCTTGGTCTTTGATGTGCATTCAAATCTACACTGAGATGAATGAGCCCAGTTAATGCATTTCAAAGGCTCCACTTCATAGGTTGTTCATGGCAATATTTTTGAGGCACGCGCAAGATCAAGTACGCGAGCATCCTCCTCCTCTTCCTGCCCCCCCCCCCCCCCCCCTTCAGTCGGCATTGGAGTTTGCCTAACTGCGGCATTAGTGTTTCAGACAAGTGGCTGGCCCAGATCAAAAAGGCTCCACATTTTTTTTTCTATCTTTATCGTGGATGAATAATACACTTTGCAGTGATTTTCACAAAATCAGAACTATTTAGTGTCTGATGGGCGGGGAATGTGTTTAAGTGTGTTTAAGTGTGTAAATCTGTGTGTGTGTGTGTGTGGGTGGGTGTGGGTGTGTGTGTTTGCAGAGAATTCTAGAGCAGCATGTCCATATTCTTTTCCTACTTCAGATATGAACGGAGAGGCTTATGATATTTTTGAAAATCAATTTACCATTAAGCATCAGCAGACACAATTCCACAACAGACCATTCCTCTACAAAGAGATACATGCACATTTTTTTTAATCTTTTCCAATAAATAATTAATTGTACTCTCCAAAGAAATGTACATATAAATACAAAATACCTTCCTTTAAAAAATATTTTCCTACTGATAGCAATCAATTAGGAAATCAGTCTCTTTGACCATTCTGGGCTCTGTAATCAGAGGCAGAATCATTCTCTTTGTCGCTTATTATCATCCAATCAGGTGTTTTTGGCATGGATCCATCTACATACCTGTCAATCATTTTAGCAGACACAGCAGGAAGTGCACTGAGAGAGCAGTAGCATTAGAACAGCTCTGATAGAAGGGGTTAAGTTGACAACTATTTGCGGCTGTCTCCTGCTAATTTGCATCAGCATTGTATAATGCAGCTTTACCATTCCACTAAACGGTTCTTTTTGGTAGTGAACCATGGACTAGTTCTTAATTGCTCAATGGTTCAGCTTTATGGATACAGAAAAATACTGGTGGGAATCGAGAGCTTTCATTGTGTGTCTATGAGTATTATGCATACACAGCATGTGTTTGTTGGATTGTGTGAAAGAGAGATTCAGGTGTAAATTGAACATGACATGACTATGCAGCAATCAGTGAGTGTGTGCACTGGTATGTGTGTGTGCTGATGTCTGTGTGTGTATGTGTGTGTGTGTGTGTGTGTGTGTGTGTGTGTGTGTGTGTGTGCGTGCGTATGTGTGTAGGTCTGAGTGTGCGTGTGTATGAGTGTGTGTGTGTGTGGGTGTGTGTGTATGTATGCACGCACGCGCAGGTGTGTGTGTGTGTCTGTGTGTGTCTGTGTGTGTGAATGATTAGAAGAGAATTGGCTGATAAAATGGTGCTACAGAGAGGGCCATATGCGAGTATATATCCAAGCCAAGACACAACATCAACAAAACCATATGGAGATTTTGTGCAGTGTATACACAGCTCAGCATACATTTGTGTCAGTAGTATACCATACACAGGTCCAAATTCACAGGAGTTGGTGTTGGATTGACTCTGGCTAATGCTTGTGTAATTTAGATTAATATGCTAGTAATTTCTAAAGTGCTTGTTGAACAGCCAAGGACAAAGTGTGCGAGCATAGCTAGAGGCACTGCCAATACTCTGTTTGAGAGTTTGTTTGTGCCTTGTGTGTGCTTTGCCTGTGTTGGCGTTGTCAGATAATATAAAAGAAAAATACCAGCAACTCCCACTTTCATTCTCCCTTAGCAGTTTGTGAAAATGTTTCTGATGGTTTAACTGCACCACCGATTCCAACCTTCTTTGATGCAAAAAATTGAGTGATCTTCTTTGCATACTGAAAAAATGCTGATCAGTTTTTTCAATCTCTCTGCGGATCCCCTTCTCTCACTTGTTCCGTCACATACTCTATGAGGTGACCAATCTGTGCTGTGTTAGCACCCTAAACTGGGGGCAATAGGAAGTGTGTGTGTGTGTCTGGGTCTGTGTGTGTGTGTGTGTCTGTGTGTGTGTGTGTGCGTGCGTGCGTGCGTGCGTGCGTGTGTATGTGTATGTGTATGTGTGTGTAAGGGGGGAAGTAGGGTGTAGCACCGAGGAGTGTTGGGCTCTGTCGGCAGCTTTCTCCGATAACCCGGCTTGCGAGTCTTTTGACAGCCACAATTAAGTGTGTTAATTAGCGCGCGAGCACAAGGGATAATATTTACTGTGATGAGTTATCCAGCGCCGTCACGCATCGCAATCAACCAGCGAGGGGATGTGGCACAGGGGGACCCGTAGCCTTTCCTCCATCATGCCTGCCCCCCTCCCAACCATTGTGCCAGTTACCTTAGAGGCCACGGAGAGAGAGAGAGAGGGAGAGAGAGAGAAAGAAAAATGTCTGGAACTCTTGTATAGGCTCCAATGGATTATGAGGCGTCCCCAGAAATAAAAACAAGCTCAATGTTGGTGACAAGCGGCATTGAATGAGGGGGGGGGGGGGCATCTCCTCTGTTTTTTGTAAGCTGAACTTTACATCAAAGTGCTTGATTAATTACAGATAAGACACTAATAAAATATTAATGCATTTTGTAATTAATCGTGTTTCAGTGCCGTGTGTCTAACCACCCCCAGCTAAGTCTACTATTTGGCTTTTTATGTTGTGTTTGCATGTATCTGTGTGTGTGTGTGTGTGTGTGAGAGAGAGAGCGTTTGTTAGTGTATGTGCTGTCTTTGAAATGGTCAGCATTCGTCTTCCTGCACTCCCCCAACCAATTTATAAGTTAATGGCTATCTTGGAATACCCCCCCCCCCCCAAAAAAGAAAAGAATAACACCAAAAAAAACAGGGCCCTCCATCATTTGGGAGCTCCTTTTCAAAAGAGTCAAATGTAAAGGAGTGATGATGAGGTCACAGAGAAAACGAGCTCTTTCCCTTTCAAGCCCCCACACATAATGAGGGAGATTAGCACTCTTCGTTATCTCTCTGTTGAAGCGCTGTCAATATCTTTTCTCTCGTGCCTCATTAGAAAGACTCACTGCTGCCCTTTTCACCAGACGCAATTTCCACCAATTGTTTCATGGTTTTAAAGCAACACCAAAGAACTTTTCCTCTGTCGCACGCACTATTTGTTTATCCAGCACGATGTCCACAGACAAGGTAGAATATGTTGCATGATTTTATGAAAGTACGATGTATTGCGACATCAAATGCAAGTCAAATTTGTAGTTTCTTATGTCTCATTCCATCGAACTACAGATCCGCTACCCGATCTTGCAAACTTACATAGTGCGGTTATAGCCGATTGAGAGCCGTGAAGCGAATGCAGAAGTGCCATTCACCCTGTTACGAGTTGATGAACCACTGAAACGATTTTGGAAACATTCTTTTAAGGTACAAAAACTCTTTGGTGTTGCTTTAATGTGTTTAAACAGCATGTGAAATTTCCACGAAAAGTCATGGTATAATTTCTTTTTTTATTTGAATGTATACAAAAAGGGGCAAGGAATATTCTATATGTATATATACAGTATGTGCTAGTTCATACAATACAGAGAATCCTTAGGCTTTCTGCTGAAGAGTATTTCAATGCTCAATGTGCTGCTCTAAGAATATCGCTGGACTGAATGTTTTTTTTAACAGATTAATTCACAGCTTCACAACAACAGGGCACATACAGTGCATAGCAGACATGTGGACTCGAGTCACATGACTTGGACTCGAGTCAGACTCGAGTCATGATTTTAATGACTTCAGACTTGACTTGATAAAATTCTGCATGACTTGGGACTCGACTTGGACTTGAATACTATTCACTCGAGACTTGACTCGGACTTTGCCTCTTTGACTTGTGATAACTTGACATGTCTCGAATCAAAAACTAAATTTCCTGATCGTGGACCAGTCACCCCAGAGACGCTTCCCCTCCGCGACTAAAAAATAAAATTAAAATAAAAATAGCGGAGACAAGTGGCCAGAGCACAGTTCAGTGCTGCCGCTACCCCCACACGTGTTACGCACTGTGTGTAGGGCACCAAGAGACCGAGGAAGGACCAACATTTAGCCAATAAATAGTAGCTTTACTGCAAACTGACTTGCACTCTTGTTAGAGAACGTTTAATGTTAAAATGTACCAACAGCATGTTACATAAAGATGATACTTTTCGAGACCTCTCCATGAAGATCCAACTTGAACTTATGCTAGCTTACTGCATTTAATTGAAAACGCATCTAAGCACGCACGAGAGGGAGAGAAAACGAGTAGGTTCCAGCTGGCTTGTCATTGTTGATGATAATTGATATTTTCTTTTAAATATAAGAAACGTATAAAAGGAAATCGTGAAGGCAACAAATACGAGATTAGAGGAGATTGCGAATTTATCCGGTTCTCACTAGCCTACTGTTATCAACTATGAGATCCAGGTCACTTATGACATACTAGCTGCACTCACTGTGATTTGGAAAGTGGACAAGAAGAGTTGTCTTTGCCTTTGTGTAATGGAACTGGTGAGTCTTGAAGTATTCTATAATTTATTTACATGAAGCACATGATATGCAGATTGAAACGCATTCCACTCAGCTACTGTAGCTAGGCTACTGGCTACCAGGCTGGAGCTGGTAAAAAAAGATCATTATGAGAACGTGTGGACAGTGGCACAATGGGCTTAAAGTGACAGTGCACCATTTACAAATGAGATAAACAGCATCAAATGTGTAGTATTTCTTAAGAAATTAATACTTTACAACAAAATTACTGTCATTATTATCTTTCAAATAATATAAAAGTGTTGACCTTGGCTTCCCTTATGATTATATATTATACTGGCAGACAGCCTATTAATAATATAATACCGATAATAATAATATAATAATAATAATAATAATAATAATAATAATAATTGTTTGCAGGCAAATCTGTGACATAGCGCAGTGAAATGCCATCAGTCAAATTATTACTCATCCTTACAGTGGGCTCCGCAATTTGGAAAAACAATATATATATTTGCAGCTGTGCTGAGTGTCATGTAGCTATACGTTTTGTACAGATTACTCAGGTATGCACATGTGTATATTACACAGGTATGCGCATGTCGTAAAAGATTGCAAGACAGAAACATTGAACATGTTTTAATCTGTATTTATAAAAAAAATAGTGGATTAGATATAAGTGCTAAAATTATGATCGATGGTCTAATAATGGCATTATTAAGTGAAGAGTACAGTACCTGATGACTTGTTCAGGACTTGAAAAAGATTGGGACTTGGACTTGGACTCGACTTGGCTTTGATGTGACTTGGACTTGGACTCGACTTGCCCTTCTCTGTCTTTATTTGGGACTTGACTTGGACTTGACTGCTAAGACTTGGGACTTACTTGTGACTTGCCAAACAGTGACTTGGTCCCACCTCTGGTGCATAGCATACAGTACAATAATAAATATTGGCAATTTGAAACATTTACATTGTTGATAGTGGACTATTGTGATAAGAAACATTGAGTCCCTTTAACATGTGATAGGAGACCACAAAAAATCAATATGGAGACACAGATGACAAAAGCATTTGATCTGTTGGTGTATTTAAATGTTAAATAAGTGTTTTGTGTGGCTTTTCGTTGATGTCAATAGGTTTTCAGAGGTAATTTGTGAGTAAAGCACAATATTTCTACACTCACTTGCTCTGCTGAAGCTCCCAGTGAAATGAATAGCAAAGAAAACAACCTGGTTTATGTCCATATACTTTCATGCAAGTGTCCATGTGCGAGTTTGTGTGTGTAAGTGTGTGTGTCTGTTTTGTGATGTGATAAATGTCCCCTCTCTCATAATCTATGTGCTTCAAAGTATGATATATGTGAGGGTGAACTTTGAATTATAAGCCGAACTGAAGCTCATAAATCTTGTAACTTTGGTGAGAGGTGTTCTCCTCTAGGTGTGTGTGTGTGTGTGTGTGTGTATGAGTGTGTGTGTGTGTGTGTGTGTGTGTGTGTGTATGTGTGTCTGCATTGTATGAATAATGGAACCGTGAGTGGTCAGCTGGTTCAAGTCACTGACTTCGGCTGACTGTCTGAGGGGAGAGAGATGACTCTGTCCACTCCCCTTTGTGTATGTGTGAGTGTGTGTGTGTTTGTGTGTGTGTGTGTGTGTGTGTGTGTGTCAGTGTGTGTGTGTGCATGTGTATGTATGTGTGAGTGTGTGTGTGTGTGTGTGTAGCTGTGGACCTTCAGCCTAAGGGAGCCCATTCATGTTTCTCACAGGCTACACCACTCCTACACACACCTGCACAAAGTCCCAGAGCTGTTGTTAGCTGTGGAACTCTTGGAAACATCAATACCTGGTCACTCTTTATATAAAGCATAAAGCACTATGAATGGGTTAAGGGTTATAATGTATTCATAATGCCCCATAAAGAAGTAGTAAGGACTGCATTCATAAACTTTTACAATTGTATAGTTTGCGCCCTTTTATCTTTAAGTGTAATAAAGCGTCTTTGTGTCGTTATGATGCATCAATAATAATTTGTAAACATTTATGACTGCGTACAAAATGGTTTAGTATAGCTATAGTATTGGGTTTGTGTAAAGTGTCCCTCCCCCAACAATCTTTCACTATTGAAACCAAATCATGGACTCCTTTAAGTTTATTGACCTTCACTAAAACATACTGAAATGGTGTGGGAGGTGACAAGAGAGCAAAGACGCCAATCAAAGCAAAGCTGCTATGTTTGACTGAACACTATTCCTTCAGTTAGTAAAAAAATGAAAGACATTGTTGAGAGTTTTGGGCTTCAGAAACTGAATGAACCCCTCCTTGTGTGGGAGTGTCCTGCTCCTCTCTCACCATGTGCGTTCTGGTCCCGGAGCAAAGGTACGGCAAGCGTCCAAGCGTCCCGACACACACACACACACACACACACACACACACACACACACACACACACACACACACGCACGCACACACAAACACACAGGCCTCTCTTTGTTCCACACCACCGTTGGCTGAGCCTGATGAATGGGCTTTCTCTCAGCGAGTCCATCCCTCAAAGCCTCTGCGACAGTGAAAACGCCACAGTGAGGAAGAACTTGATGGGGGAACCATAAGACAGTCTATAAGTCTATATATCCATAAAATATGCCCTGGGACGTATTGACGTACACACACACACACACACCCCCACACACACACACACGGGAGCGTTGGTGGCTTGGGATGCTTGCAAAAGAAATGCTGATGGCGTAAAGAGAGGAAAGCCTGTCCTCGCCCTTGTCAACACTCCGCCCCATCCACCATCACTCACCATCCCCTTAGCAGACACGGCCTTGAGGCGATCATCGGTGGGCAGGGAGGGTGGGGGGGTGGCACACTCAATCATTTATGAATCCTAATCAAAGGCAACACAGGCGAACAGAATGTTAGAAAACACAGAGTACTTGTTGGGAGTATGACAATTCTATTGTGCTCACAATGACTTACTGTTCTTCGCTCATAACCAAAATTGATTAAATTCACAGTCTGGATGTGTTTGTGCAATAGAAGTGATGGAAAGTTGGCCGGGGAAAGGGAATTGGATGTGGCTTATGAGGAAGGAGAAAGTCTTTTGAATCCCTAACCATTTTCCCCCTAACAGCCAAAATCAAGAGATACCAAATAAGTATGCAGGAGTGCCATAAATATTCATGCAGTGTGAATATCCATAATGAATATTCATGAAACGTGTGTGTGTGTGTGTATGTGTGTGTGACTCTTCTCAGGCCTGATCTCAGAAAAAACCTTGTCTCCCAGGGAAAGCAAGGTGCTGGTCCTTGCAGTTATCTTGGTTGCCATGGCGGAGACAAAAGCAAGCTTTCTTATGACTTCTTTATCCTGGCGCGTGTTACTGAAGCAGGTCATGTTCCTCAGACTACTCAATGCAACGGAGAAATGAGGACAGCCATGCTTACAGGCACAGGTACAAGAGACTAGACACCTCTGCCAAGTTATGCTGGATGAAGACACATGATTAGGAATGCTCAACACCATCAGGTGAAGGAAGGGAAATGTGTATTCAGGGAATACTATATCATTAAACTGGAGAACAGAATGTCCATAGAATTTTGTACTATGTTAAAGCCGATGTTTGGCTACAATACATCTGATCAATCTGAAAATCTGAACAATAAACTGTACATTAAGGCAATGCATACAATCTGATTAAAACAATTTGATAGCAGGGTATAAATTGACTGAGATGGTCGAAGTATTTTTCTGTGTTTTGTTGAAATTAAGCCATAATAGTTAGGGGAAATGTACTATTTTATAGCAACTACAAAATAGAGACACTGATACTTATTTTGCACAACCATTGTAGTACAATAAATAACTCTCAACATAGGCCTCAATGTCACAGGTTCAAACATGTCTATATAAGCAGTAGATGTGTCCAAAGCTGGAGGTGAACAATCACCAACATGAATGAAAAACAAATTTGTCAATGTGTCCTGTTTGGTTAATCAGACAGTGGACACAAATGACCTGAGGAGCCCTCTCCATAATTCGTGGCTGGAAGGATGCACACTAGTCAGGGTACACATGCTGCAGTGCGAGGCCCGGATGTGTGAGAAAGATTACTTTTCAAAGCGGCTGATTTATGTATGGCAATGGCAATCCCTTACAGGTTGTTTGCAACACTCACCCCCCACCTTCCTTCATTCTAATCCCCAAACAGTGCCTGTCTCAAAGCCCTTGATACACACTTAGCCTCGAGGTGAAATGTTTGATAATATAACTACTGCTACTGTCATAGCATTTTGTGTGTGTGTGTGTCTGTGTGTGTGAGAGAGAGAGAGAGTGTGTGTGTGTGTGTGTGTGTATGTGTGTGTGTGTGTGTGTATGTGTGTGTGTGTGTGTGTATGTGTGTGTGTGTGTGTGTCTGTGTGTGTGAGAGAGAGAGAGTGTGTGTGTGTGTGTGTGTATGTGTGTGTGTGTATGTGTGTGTGTGTGTGTGTGTGTGTATGTGTGTGTGTGTGTGTGTGTGTGCACACGTTTACATTACTCAGAGCGGGGGACAGTAAAGATTTATGTGAGATGGCAAAGAATGAGGGGCAAAAAAAGGAAAACGTTGGGTGAACAGGGAGGGAGAAAAATATACATTGATTAAAAGCCCGAGATAGACCATCCAACGCCGCCCAAGGAACATCAGTTACTTTGCATTCTGACACTGCGATTGATAACTCATAAACGCGAGCAGGAATGACAAATGCCGACGGAAAGTGGCTCTGACAAAAACGATAACGGCGCAGGCCCTGGCAGTCTCCGGGGGAAGGGGAGAGAGACGGAGAGACGCAGAGGTATGGGGCAGGGCGCTGTTTAAAATATTTAATCATTTGATGAAGGCTGCAATATGCCGCTTGACCCTGGAGGAGAGTGAATGTCGTGAGGAGCATCAGACGTCGGGGGGCCTGGGAAACAGAGAACACAGAGAGGTGGGGGTGGGCTGGGGCGTCGGGTTTGATGTATTGTAATTCACATCTGCTGGTGTGTCTGTGTCTGCGATGTCTTCTGCATGTGGAAAAGAAAACAAAACATCTCTGTCTGCGGATAGAGAGATTCTGACGTGTGAGGGAGGCAGATGAGAGTCTGCCAGGGGTCTGCAGTGGTAATGCATACAGTCTTAGATTGACCCTAATTACTCAAACTGATGGGACTTAGCCATACAGTAATACATAGGCCAGTGTCCTCCCATGGGGATCAGAACCTGGTTACAAAATGATGCACTGGGATAGACATCCCTTGAATCACCAACAGACATCAATATACATTCATTCTCTCATTCATGCAGATCTGTGCAATATTTTGAATCATTTCATCATTTGATTTATTGCCCTTTGATATTCATATCCACACAGAGTAGTCACTCATTGCTGATCTGGCAATCAATGTGTCTGCTGTTTTGGACAGTCATATAGGCATTAAATCTTCTCTTTGGGGAGATCTTTGCCTTCGACACCAGCAGAGGTGATGCACAACCTGATTATACAAACAAAACTATAGACACAGGAGTCCATATAGTCCAATATACTCAAACTCCCCTGACATCAAAACTGAGGTGTTCACCATCCTCATTGGCCTTCTTTGTCCTAACCTTTAACCCTGAGTTCTGACCTGTCTGTCTCTTCTGCCTTGCCGCCCCCACGACTTAAACCCTTCGTGAGGGGCAAAGCCAGCGGCGGCCTCCTGGGATGCCCAGATGGCCCGTGGCGGAACCCTGGCAGCCGAGCCAGCGGGATGCTGGGCAATATCAAAGACTTCCAACCCCCTCCAATCCCTCCTCCTGCAGGGCAGCCCTGCCTCGCCCGCAGCCCCATAACCGCTACTAATATGCCAGGAAATTAGTCCAGAAAGAACCCCCCTCACTCCACCATCACCACCAGCACCATCCCGCCTTCAGCTCCTCAACAGCAAAACTCCATTCAAATCCTCTTACTTTAAATCTGATGTCTGAGAACCAACTCTGACAATTAAGAGATGCTCACTAATGAAGTACAGATTAACGATCTGATACAAATAAAATCCCCCACATCATTAAGATATAAAGGAGCCTGCACATCAAAAGGAAGATGGAGGGGCGTAGGGGGAGAAAAAGCTAAATAAAGTATGATTTGTTTTAAGTGTAGAAATTCTTGTTGAAGGCTTCGGCTTGAGTGCTTGAGTGTTGTGCGGGTGCACCTTAATGACTAAAGGATTCGTGCACATGCTTGACTACCTGGAGACAATAAGACTTATCCTGCGAAAGAGCAAAAAGAGAGGCAAGGCAAAGCAAATATGTCACACTGTGTCACACTCCAACAAGATTATGAGGCCTCAAATCCGCTGGCCGTGAATAAGGAAGACTTTATAGGGATTTGTTTTATCTGCTTAAAAAAGCACATTGACGTATGGAATCCAAACAAAACACTTCAAAGATGATTACATGACAACAAATCAGGAAGGCATTATGGGAGAATTTAATGGTATTTAATGGACTCCAAAGTTTTACTAGGCACCACAGGAGCAGAAAGGTTCAGACCTGCTGTCATGTCAGGTGACAATGCTTTGTATTTGTTTTTGTCAGTTTTCAAGTTCTTACTACTTAAAAAAAATATTCACTCACGCTTTAATGTGCAAGGAAGCAATATAGTGACAAAGCAAATATTGAACATAGAACACACATTCAAACACTAAAGCTAATAACTAGATAAGGCAGCAAATGTACTCTTTCTCATTCTGATTTAATGAATTCTGGAAACTGTTTGTGTCTATGATGTGTTCACTAAAATAATATTTCTACTGAATAGGTTTTGGTGGCTTAGTTCACTGTTTTGACTCAATTGCCTTCTAAAATTGTCAGGACCACAGAACAGATCCTTCCGCTATGTTTTTAAAACACCAAACCCATACCACACACAGTACACTGTAAGTGTCATACTACAATGCCATACTCTTGGGTGGATGAACTTTTCTCAAACTGTTCGTTTCGCTTTTTAAAAGTAAATCTTAGATTGTCTTAATTTGCATTTAAACATCACAAGTGGTTCTCAGTCAAGAAAACAAACACTTTTTTCAAGAAAAGTCGACAGTTCTCAGCTAATTTTATCCCCAGGTGTCAGCTGTCAGTTTTCTAAGGCAAGATGCCTCAGCCCTGAGCGCCACCTATTATTTTTCCATCAAGCTTTGTACATGAAAAAAGGGCTCTTCTTTCTCTCTGCATTTTTGAATATGTCTTCTTTTCATATTTTCTCTGTGTGTAGGAGGGTGAAGTATAGGCCGTATTTAGAAATAAAAGCATGTTTTGACAGCCATAAATGACAAAAATTGCCATAAACAGGGAGCGGTGAAGGACGTGAAAGAGGGGTCAAGGGTTGGTTCATGTATGTCTTTGCGCATGCGTTGGGATCAGTAGCAGGTGGAGGGAGATGTAGAGTTGTGTGACTTGTGGCCTCTAGCTCTTGAGAAGTAGCAGTCTGAGGATCTAACTCGTTCTGGCCCAACCCACACATCCACCCACGCATGCACACAAAGTGAATGTACACACATGAGTGTACATACATCCACCCACATACTTTCTCTCTCTCTCTGTCTCACAGACACACACACACACACACATTATTTAACCTCAACTTGAAGGTTAACTCAAATCTGTGATGTCAACCTACATAAATCATAGGTCTTACTTGTAAATGTTAACACCGTGTGTGAAACATATGCTTGTGCAAGAATGCCATATGCTACATAACAGTTGCTAATGGCTGCTGTGGTGGTAGTATAGTGGTTAAGGAGCTAGGTTAGTATGCAGTAGCCTGAAAGTTTTGGGTTCAATTCCTGGCTTGAGCAAGGCTCTTAACCCTCCTGTTGTGTTCCTTTTATGTTTATTATGACCGCCGCTAGCGAAACTAGCGAAGCGGTCATATAGGGATTGTCAAAGTTTTTTTTTTTTTTTTTCCCCGTCATCTACTTCCTGAAATTTTGGTCAACGATACCCGGGGCACCGAAACACCGTGGCACATGAAATTTGGTGGGTATGTAGCCCCACTAGACTTTTACGGAAACATTTTGTTTGGTCCCCGGGGGCCACTCCCCCTCCGCGCTGGGCCCCCCGAAACCCAACGTTTTTCCTAAATAACTACCTGAACCGTGGCACCGAGGATGAAGACATTTTTATGGTATGTTGGTCTCAAGGGCCCACATCAACCTAGCCCATAATCACTCATTTGTGATTTGCACCCCCCCGGTAAAAAATGAAAATGCAATATCATTCTGCTTTAATCGCCCCTCTCTTCAGTAAAGACGTTCAGAACTGCACCAAATTGTATGTGTATGATTAACCTGACATTCTCTGGGGGTATGCCAAGTTTCGTAGAATTTCATCCATGGGGGGGTCTAAAAAAGTTATGTTAAGTTAAGTTATGTGTACATTTAGTGACTGTACACTCATTGGCCTGTAGATGGTGGTGCACACATATACACATGCACACACAGACACAGGCACCCACATACTATCGGTATTAGAACGGCCGATACATAATTACAAATTCAGTAGGATTAAAAGAAAGCCAAAATAAATATTCATCATTATCATCATGGCTGCATTTCCAGTATTGGCGATAAGTAGTCGTTTGTCCACTAGATGGCGCATCGTTGCAGTGAGACGTAATTTTGTTGGAAGTTAATCTAAAGTGGGTTGGAAAGACACTACGCTTCCTACAAGGACAAGACTGTAGGCTACAGTAGTTTACCGCAGAGAACGTCTAAGGGTAGGATGATTTCTGCATGACATGTAATTCCCATTTCCTCTTGAAGCCGAAATAAATCTGAGAATGTTTATCGGACATGCTTGTTTTTTACTGCAGGTAGGCTACGTTAATCCTATCAATAGCAGAACGTAGGTAAAATAATGTTACCGTTAGCATGGTTGAGTGATGGAGGCCAATGTGATTATTGATGTATTTGTAGAAAACCATAAATGCGTTTATAGGCTACCAAGCAAATCGATAACAGCACTAATTGTATCTTTCGACTGTCATCTCATTTGCTTATGACCATAACCTAGGCTACTAACAGGAGCTAAGTGAGTTAGCCACAACACGTTCGTTACGTGATGTTTTTTTAATGGAAAATATATAGGCTACCTGAAAGATAACCTGTCTATGATGCATCCTCAACACCGGGCTGGGACATTTCTGCTCAAGGTCTCAAAAAGCATCTGAGTCAACGTTCATTCCCAAACACCCATATAGGCTACTTCAATCCTCTATTTTCAAAGGTGATTCAAGTAAGGAACAGCATGGCTCAAAGTAAAGTAACTCAAACTACTGTACATAAATTCTTCAAAGTGAATAATTTGTGTCAACTCGCCGCAATGTTTTAGAGCGCACGTTGAGATGTATTCAGGGCAGGGCTGTACCTACACATATTTGTTGCACGTGCTACAAAAATCATTCTTTGCGATGGATGATTTAGTACCAACGTTACACCGGTCAGATACAGTTTTGCCTATGGCTATTCCGTGAGACTGAGGCGCTTTTTGTTTGTTCGAAGTGCGTGTTTAGGGTGTGAGAGGGGAGTCGATGTGCTTTGATTCCAGCTTGGTAGTTGTAGTCTATGCGATTAAAAAACACGTGTGTGTGAAGTATCCAAACAATGATAACGCTTTCATTATGGCTGCTTTAGCCACAGACCTTGAGTTACTGTACAGTGGGTTGGGTTCCATTTAGAAGTGTCCACTTCATTCGCCCTTTCCGTGATTCACAGCTACGTGAAATGTATTACTACTGATATGCAAAACTATTAACTTTTCGCCAAGAGGTGGCAGCTTGATACTGTAAGGTGTAAGCCATTGGTTCCAACGGAGATTTTATTTGGGTCGCCAGCATAGCCTGGTGACAATTTGTGTTGTGTAATAGGCCTAGCATAGGGCCTACCTTATATAGCTTATAGTTTGTTAACAGTCACGGTTTTGTCATGCAATGTCTATGCATTTTTGCATTTAGAATAGCTCTAAAACCGGGGGGCGAACACGTCGCAGGGGGGGCGCCAGTGCGTGGATATCTCAATCGCAAAATTAAACAATATTTCTATCGGGCGCCTACCATGGACTAGGCTGGGTGAAAATCAAAAGATTGCGTCAAAAGATTGAGCTTAACCATGGACCTCATGGTTGCAAAATGCAAGGGAACATGAATCAGCATATTATTTGCACAAACAATAACGGAGAGTAGCTCTTCAACTTTGCCCGTTAAAATGTGTTTGAACAGTCTCGCAACGCATTTCATGAAGGCCCTTTTGGACATGTCAGTTATTTGCACCACTGGGTAAAACGGCATTTTGTTTTAGACTACTGGTATTTAATTTGTGCATTGACAATAAAGCTGAATATAATTTGAACTAGATGACTAAACCTATGCATATGTAGAAGAAGAAACATTCACAAAAATCCATGACATGACCTCTCTTCTTGATAGCTGTTGAAAACTGCATGGAACTGACAGGGATTGTTTTAGTTTAATAATAAATAAATAAATACATTATGCTGCTACCTTCTGCTTTTCCCAAATACAATGTAGCCTACAGGTGTACCTTTCATCAGTCCAGTTGCAATGGATGGACTATGATGAACTGCCCTACTTGTGATTGTTTAGAGATTTTAAAGGTTTTATAACAATGTTACAGATTTTTTGGCCCAGAAACAAATCTATTCACCTTTGCAGCGCCAGTAGGCTACTTTGTGTGCGGAATGTGTGCAAACACACATTCCAAACAAGCATACACAAAAGTTTCAAGAGTGGGGGATGGAGTAGAAGATGGAGACAAATTCATTAATATGATTTATTTTCGCGGAATGGATGTGCAGGACTGAGCGGCGGTCATATTTTGTACCGCTACGCGGTACATCTAGTTTATTTATTATTAAACAAAACAATCCCTGTCAGTTCCATGCAGTTTTCAACAGCTATCAAGAAGAGAGGTCATGTCATGGATTTTTGTGAATGTTTCTTCTTCTACATATGCATAAGTTTAGTCATCTAGTTCCAATGATATTCAGCTTTATTGTCAATGCACAAATTAAATACCAGTAGTCTAAAACAAAATGCCGTTTTACCCAGTGGTGCAAATAACTGACATGTCCAAAAGGGCCTTCATGAAATGCGTTGCGAGACTGTTCATATACATTTTAACGGGCAAAGTTGAAGACCTACTGTCCGTTATTGTTTGTGCAAATAATATGCTGATTCATGTTCCCTTGCATTTTGCAACCATGAGGTCCATGGTTAAGCTAAATCTTTTGACGCAATCTTTTGATTTTCACCCAGCCTAGTCCATGGTAGGCGCCCGATAGAAATATTGTTTAATTTTGCGATTGAGATATCCACGCACTGGCGCCCCCCCTGCGACGTGTTCGTCCCCCGGTTTTAGAGCTATTCTAAACGCAAAAATGCATAGAGGGAGTTATGACAAAACCGTGACTGTTAACAAACTATAAGCTATATAGGCCCTATGCTAGGCCTATTACACAACACAAATTGTCACTAGGCTATGCTGGCGACCCAAATAAAATCTCCGTTGGAACCAATGGCTTACACCTTACAGTATCAAGCTGCCACCTCTTGGCGAAAAGTTAATAGTTTTGCATATCAGTAGTAATACATTTCACGTAGCTGTGAATCACGGAAAGGTCGAATGAAGTGGACACTTCTAAATGGAACCCAACCCACTGTACAGTAGCTCAAGGTCTGTGGCTAAAGCAGCCATAATGAAAGCGTTATCATTGTTTGGATACTTCACACACACGTGTTTTTTAATCGCATAGACTACAACTACCAAGCTGGAATCAAAGCACATCGACTCCCCTCTCACACCCTAAACACGCACTTCGAACAAACAAAAAGCGTCTCAGTCTCACGGACTAGCCATAGGCAAAACTGTATCTGACCGGTGTAACGTTGGTACTAAATCATCCATCGCAAAGAATGATTTTTGTAGCACGTGCAACAAATATGTGTAGGTACAGCCCTGCCCTGAATACATCTCAACGTGCGCTCTAAAACATTGCGGCGAGTTGACACAAATTATTCCCTTTGAAGAATTTATGTAGTTTCAGTTACTTTACTTTGAGCCATGCTCTTCCTTACTTGAATCACCTTTGAAAATAGAGGATTGAAGTAGCCTATATGGGTGTTTGGGAATGAACGTTGACTCAGATGCTTTTTGAGACCTTGAGCAGAAATGTCCCAGCCCGGTGTTGAGGATGCATCATAGACAGGTTATCTTTCAGGTAGCCTATATATTTTCCATTAAAAAAACATCACGTAACGAACGTGTTGTGGCTAACTCACTTAGCTCCTGTTAGTAGCCTAGGTTATGGTCATAAGCAAATGAGATGACAGTCGAAAGATACAATTAGTGCTGTTATCGATTTGCTTGGTAGCCTATAAACGCATTTATGGTTTTCTACAAATACATCAATAATCAAATTGGCCTCCATCACTCAACCATGCTAACGGTAACATTATTTTACCTACGTTCTGCTATTGATAGGATTAACGTAGCCTACCTGCAGTAAAAAACAAGCATGTCCGATAAACATTCTCAGATTTATTTCGGCGCCAAGAGGAAATGGGAATTACATGTCATGCAGAAATCATCCTACCCTTAGACGTTCTCTGTGGTAAACTACTGTAGCCTACAGTCTTGTCCTTGTAGGAAGGGTAGTGTCTTTCCAACCCACTTTAGATTAACTTCCAACAAAATTACGTCTCACTGCAACGATGCGCCATCTAGTGGACAAACGACTACTTATCGCCAATACTGGAAATGCAGCCATGATGATAATGATGAATATTTATTTTGGCTTTCTTTTAATCCTACTGAATTTGTAATTATGTATCGGCCGTTCTAATACCGATAGTATGTGGGTGCCTGTGTCTGTGTGTGCATGTGTATATGTGTGCACCACCATCTACAGGCCAATGAGTGTACAGTCACTAAATGTACACATAACTTAACTTAACATAACTTTTTTAGACCCCCCCATGGATGAAATTCTACGAAACTTGGCATACCCCCAGAGAATGTCAGGTTAATCATACACATACAATTTGGTGCAGTTCTGAACGTCTTTACTGAAGAGAGGGGCGATTAAAGCAGAATGATATTGCATTTTCATTTTTTACCGGGGGGGTGCAAATCACAAATGAGTGATTATGGACTAGGTTGATGTGGGCCCTTGAGACCAACATAACATAAAAATTTCTTCATCCTCGGTGCCACGGTTCAGGTAGTTATTTAGGAAAAACTGCATTTTTTGGGTTTCGGGGGGCCCAGCGCGGAGGGGGTGGCCCCCGGGGACCAAACGAAATTTTTCCGTAAAAGTCTAGTGGGGCTACATACCCACCAAATTTCATGTGCCCCGGTGTTTCGGTGCCCCGGGTATCGTTGACCAAAATTTCAGGAAGTAGATGACGAAAAAAACCAAAAAACAAAAAACTTTGACAATCCCTATATGACCGCTTCGCTAGCTTCGCTAGCGGCGGTCATAATAATAGTAGCCTACATCGGGTGGCATAGCAGGCTATCTGTTCAAGTCATAGGTGACACCCAAAATGAATGACCTCCCCTGACAAGAGTTCGCGATAGTAAGAAATTGTCTACATTGATGCACGGAAAGAACGCAGCCTATGCTTCTTCTCCGAATTCGCACATAGAACCCACAATATAATATCCAAAAAAGTTAAACGGATTGGCCAACCTCATCAGCTGTCTCTAATGTGTCACTATAATCCAACTTTTAGACCGTTATAGTCCTCCATACGTGTTTTTTTTTTTTTAAGCAAACGCCCGAGACAAATGTGTAGCTACAACATAAACAAAGCGAAACTCATGGCTGACGTAGGCTATCTTCTTGAGCGGTCACTGATTGAGACACAGAAAGTTCTCAAGAACACTATTAGGTCTTTAAACATTTACCATGACACACATTAATTCATCGGACCTAATATTTGTAGTTGCCTTAAAAAAGGAAAAGCAAAGGTGATAGTCCCCCCCCCCCTTTTTTTTTTCTCATCGGATCTGCATCGATCTCAAATATGACATTTCTAAAATCAAACTGACGGAAATCCGTCCTACGACGGAGAACTTTAATCCTTGTGAGCAATTTGTCATTTTTGTAAACTTGATACTTGTTGAGATATTAACAAAAAACAAGCTTATTTTTTCCCCATAGACTTTGCATTAGCATTATGACAACAAAAAAGGCCAATTAAACTGATTTGCAACTGTATCAACTGCCATCTGCTCAACTAGGCCAACTCTCTCTCTTGGCGATCAGAAACGGATGGTCAGAGGTGCAAAGCTTAAGAGTGTGTACAGTCCACCGTGATTTTGTAATCAGACGTCGGCCGCATTGTTCAAAAGGGTTGTTCATCTGTTAAATACTAAATACTGGATGTCAAACATATGTGAGATTTTGTGACGGAACTGTTTTTGAGTTTCGTCTTCTTTTTGGGTTTTGGCCACAGAGTCAGAGGAACAGCAGCGATGTAGTGAAAAATGTTGATTTAATTTTAAGGCTTACCAAGTCAAAGCAAGCAAGTACAGGTGATTAAGGGGAATATACTAAGCAAAAATGAAAATAGTTCTAAATGGCTAGGCAAGAAAAAGTAAATATGAAATAAATACTTCTGTTTAACTATCTCAGAGTCACTATAGGCCTACACGTCAAACACACAGGACTGGACTAGACTAGCACTGACTAAGACTGACAGAGGTGAACATATATACAGGTGACCAGCACCATTCTTAATTACAGGTGAACACACAACAAACAATTAACATATAATTCACAAGACAGACTCTGAGACAAAATGATAATATTCCTCTATAAACTAATAACATACTCAAATAAACATCACATAATAAATACATTCAAAGCAGTACATATAGGGACGAAAATACAGGGCAACTTGATCAGGATTGCCCTGCTCCCCCCCTTGGCGCTTCCCACTTGAACATGGCCAGTTCCCTCCGGAACCCAGTTAAAAGTCCATCTGTGCCGTCAGGGCATTAAATATGTGCGGTCACATTTAGGACGTCACAGATTTTCTTTCTTTTTTTCGTCATTTCATCCACATAGCAAATGAACAGGAAAACCGTAAAATGTAAACCAACATTATTAAACTATAAAGCTATACTATAGCCTACCATAAAGTATCATGTTGCTTTCCTCCTTATTCTATGTGAAAATATCTGTGTAGAAATATGTGTTTTTATGATGTATTATTGTTTCAAATGCAACTGTTGTGTTGTGTCTGTCTGCCTGTACGTATGTTGCGTCCCCATATACTGAATAATGTTTCCAATCATAACTGTGTATATGTCCACAATGACCAATAGAAAATCCTACGCCTATCAGCCAAATAACTGATATCATATGATTTATTCATGGGTTTCATCAGGTCCCTTTCCACAGGTGTATAAAATCAAGCACCTAGATTATGAATGCAGACTGCATGGTGCTTGATAAATACACCTGTGGGGAGCTGGACCTGATGAAACCCATGGCTGTTTTTTTATGTTGGCTCAATGACTACTTTGAACTTTTTTTTGTTTTGTTTTTGCATAACTATGTTTATTGTTATCATTGTACTCTATGCTGTTTTGGACAAAAGCATCTGCCAAGAAGCATGACCATAACCATAATAACTAACCCTAACCCAAACAATCCTAAGGTTAAGGTTAGGCCTAACCAGAGAATTGTCTCTGTATGTAACAACAGTTAAGCTATGATCATCAAAGTGACGGGGATCTAGAACTGCAACTTTTGAAAAGAAAAAAATAAATGAATGTGACATAGCCTACTAAGCCACGCTGGGTGCACCAACAGACAGGGCTGAGGGTGTGTGGGGGTGGCACAGATGAGATGAGGACAGGTTATGGAGTGGCAGCCTCTTACATGTGCCAAGATAGCATGGCACTGAGCCCCTTCACAATCAGCACCCAGTGAAGTTTCTCTAATGTCTCCTAATGAAATTCCCCAGGGATGCAACACAAGAGCATAGTAGTTTACTGGCAAAGAAAAAAACAAGCACACAACAAACAGAAAATAAATACATACCAAAGACGACAACGGCAAATCCAGAGGAAAGGACAATGGAGTAGTCAACCTATAACAGACACAAATTGATTTGCCTTTTTCTTACGTTACAATACAGAGGGGCATTAGGCTCCAGAAGAAAAAAAAAGATTGTTTGGAAAAGAGCCTGTGGAAAACAAAATGTGTTATTAAGCCAATAATAGGATTATTATTTCTGTTTGTTTGTTATGGTGGATCAAGTACATTAGAGTTAAAGGCAAGGGGATTAATGCTAGACTGTTATCGCTGGTTGGCAGAAATTAGCATCAGCTGGAGAGGCATTATTTGCATAAGCATTAATTGTTTGGAGAACCTTGCCTTGGTAATTAGATATTGTGTCCAGATAGAGACCCGTTTTGCTGTCAGAAACATAAAACATGCAATATCTTTCTGGGGTTCTTTAATGTGTGCTCAAAAAAAGTAGAACTCTGTGAATTCACAGCTTCCTGACAAGGTTTTGGAGTGATATGTGAGTGGGTGGTGATTTCTTCTTAAGTAATTTCAAAGTTGGAAAAACAGACGTTGCGAATGTGATGCCGAGTGTCGCACTTGTCTGTGACAACTTTGTATTTGCGAATGTGTGCGTGTTCAAGTGTGTACATGCACGCTTGAGTGTGTGTGTGTGTCTGTGTCTGTTTGCCTGCATGTTTTGTATACCTCTTTAAATGGATGATTAAAAAGCCAAACAGAATTGTCCCTTGATTTTAATTATCATGTTCAAACCAAGACAGCCCTTGAGGCTTATTTCTCCTCTCTGCTCTCAATACGTGTTTCACACTTTGGGAGTATAATGTGACAGGCTGATAATTGAACTCACTAGTTACTGTTATTCCTGTGGAATAAACGTTGCTTATGCTGAACACTGCTGGGGCTGCTGTTTGCACCTCTGTGCCAATCATAGGTTTGATCAAACAAACATTTGGTTTCTACTGCCATGCAAAAGAAACACACATCAGGGAATAGGAAGAATGTTTTAAACCAGTGCTGCTTTAACAGTTGAATTGCTATCGCAACCCCAGCAAAGTGCTAACTATTACTATAGCACACATTGAATGGGAGTTGAATGCCACTTTACTAAGATGGTATGGTATATAGGCATGCAACATATTTTGTTTATATGTGTGTGTGTGTGTGTGTGTGTGTGTGTGTGTGGGGGGGGTAATGTATGTATGTATGTATGTATGTATGTATGTATGTATGTATGTACAGTATGTATGCATAAATATATACAGTATGTATAATGACATTTTTGTTTGTGGAGGGAAGCACAGGGAGACTGTGTCCCCGAGTTTCCTTTTCCACAGCTGGGTCACATTTGGGTACTTCCTGAATCTGTCAACGCCATGTGAATGTTCCCAAATGTCACCACGTCCCTACAAAAACACTCAATCCAACAATGTCCCCACAAATATACAAGTGTGTTCCCATGGTGTAATACACTGAATGAAACATGGTGTAAATATTAACTTTTAAAAAAAACCCTATACACTGCAAAGAAGGGATTAACCTTTCCAGTCAAGACAATGACCTGATGAAATACAACTTTAATGATGAAAAGACTGGCTTAGTTCTCAAGATAATGTAAAATAGATATTTTGTTAGTAACTCTTATATCAGCAACCTCCCAGAGGCAGAAAGGTCCATTTCTCTCTCAAGGCACAGGGTGTAACATGGCCGTCTGTGAACATTAGCATCAGGGTCCCTGGTCTCTGGGGTGTAACCGATTTTCAATTTGGTCTGCCTCTGATGCACCTCGGTACAAGTAAGGACCTCGGCTGGTGAGTGATCCCTGTCTACATGGATGCTTGGCAAGTTGAAAGGGGAAAACACCAGGTCTACCTTCTAATATGTCTCTCAAGAAAGTCAAAGGCCTGAAAAATAAAAAATGGTGTGTGTCTGTGTGTGTGTGTGTGTGTGAGAGAGAGAGAGAGAGAGAGAGAGAGAAAGAGAGAATTTTGACAGACGAGCTCAGCCGAAACATCACAAGATGGACAAGATGGCAAGCTGTAGAGATGTGGGCCCGAGATCTCCCTGGTTACTGATCCATGCTCCAGCGCTACTGAGTGCTTCACCATCACACAGATCAAAAAGCTCCTCGCATGCCTGCAGGCTCTGTGGGTGGATGGCTTAACCCCTCCCAGAGATAAAACATGCTCTCCCTCTCTCCTCTTTCTTTCTCTTTCTCTCCATTCCTCTTTCCGTCTATCTCGTTCACACTCAGTCACTCACGCTTGGAGGGTGGTCAATGTTGGAGCTATGAAGTGGCAACAACACTTCCCATAGAGCGAGCCCTAATAAAGTTGGCTCAGTGTATGGTGTGCCTCTGTCAGTTGCCATACAGTTAGCATTTATTGCTCGTCAGTTAGCAAATGATTTACACTGTGACACCTGAACCAACTGACTTTATTGTTCTCCGTTACTTTCACGACATGTGTTAGTGTACTGTAGCCCATTTGGGCATTTATTTTCACTCTGCGTGAGAGCATAAAATGTATTAAAAGACCTGCAGCACCAACACCCAGAGATGTTGAGCTACACAGGTGGCGGATTTACTAGGCGTTTCAGGTGAGTTGGAATTGGATAATAGAGGCAAAGAGGCAGAAAGACAATGCACCAAAGGAGATGTCAACCACAGTATGGATGTCAGGAATGAAGTGGTCATGATGGTAGATGCCGGTCGTTGCCTTTGGTTAATATACATGCAGTACCTCTGAGTGTTTACATTCATCACACTGTGTGACATATTTGATTTGTTTTTCACACAATGGGGGTAAAAGGGAATTATATGTGTGCATAAGTATGTGCGAATTGCACAGATAAGTTTCCAAATAGTACTCAACCTATGTGATGGTGTGATTTGCAGCCCTCTTAACAGTGTCATGATTGTGTATGTGTGCTGGTGTGTGTGTGTCTGTGTGTGTTCGTGTGTGTGTGAGAGAGAGAGAGAGCATGCGAGCGAGTGTGAAGTTCTCAGCTTTGCTGTGGTGCCAGTGACAGCTCTGATCAGAGTGTGGTGACAGGCTATGATTGTCAAAACACAATAGCACTGACTGGCAGCCAGGCATCTCTGGCATGTGCTGAGCCCCCCTGTTTTTTCCCACCCTCTCTCCCCTCCCTCTCTCTCCCGCTCGCCTCTCTCTTCTCCTGCTTCACTGTCAGCTCAATCAACAGCATCCTGGGGTGGGCTCAGCCAGCGCGAGTAAAAAGCAAAAAACAACAAAACACCCTCACAGACAAAGGCACACCGCCAGGGATTAACTATCCGTGGGCTTGAGTCTGAGGCGTTCGCAGGCGGCGTGCATGCGAGAACTGAGAGCTCGAACTCAAGGCGGGCGCCACGCCGTGGATATCAATCTGGGGAACCGCGGGGGTAAACGTAGACAAGAGTCTGACTTTTTTTTTAGATAGGACTTAAATCCGCCGGAGATTGTGACTGACGTTCTGGAAGCTTCTCGTGGCAGCCGGCGCCGGGAGGAGAGTGAATGTTGTGAGGACTCGGTGACACTTAACACAGCCCAGTTGTGACAGTTTGTGTCAATTCACGTCAGGCACCAACTGGCGACTGAAGTACCTGTTACCTGCTTGGCATACTGTGGCCTGGAAAACTAAAGACAACAGATAAATGTGTTTAGACATGCTTCAGTTAATCCAGTTGAAGTAGTGCGTTGCCAAAGTAGTAGTGCTAGAAAGGATTTTTGATGGCTGATGTTGAGGAATTCATATTCAATTCAAGATTGCTCTTTTGCTTTTCACTTTTCATATCATACGCTAAGAATGCAGAACCTGACTGAATGTTCAGTCAATCATAACGATACACCTGTCTGATCATAGTTGTGCTGAAACTGTTAGACAACATAATCACCTGTACAGTGTGTTGAAACATCAATTAAAAATATGTGAATTGAAAATTCATGCAGTCCATGAGAGGCCTACCCACTTACACATCTGACTGACATCTCCATCAGTGTCTGTCTCTTGATGAGGTAGTTCTATATTCGTCCGGAACTAGGACAGGTTACGCTCTATGGCGAGTGCTTCTTAGCGCGCGGCGACGAGGTAACGGGTGTCTGGCTGGCATCTCGCGCACCCCACTCTCAACTTCGTTCTATTTATATTGCCATTCATATTCATGAGCCATGGCAACACCAGTGCATTTAACTTTATTGCTGGGGCGAACTTCGCCTCTCCGTTGGCAGCTAACAGAGCGCCGACTCGCACGGTGTGACAGCTGACTTGCAGCCCACAGCCCACTAAATCATCCCGGCCAGACGTGGACCGTGGAAAACGCGGACTCGGCCCGGCTTGTAAAAGCGACTCCCCTCCGTTCATTTTCGGCATTAAGTGGATTGTTTGCCCCCCTATTAATGCGCTGCTTCGAGGTGTAATGTGCTTGCGTATGCCGGCTGAGCCACTAAAAGAGACTGACATTTTGTTTATGGGATGGCATTTTTAGTTGCTGTTGTTGCTGATGTCGTTTGACAAGCTCCAGTAAACTTCGCTTCTCCATGTCTGGTGCTACTTCTAAGAAGCGCTGGGGCACGAGGGCTGAGTGAGTGACGAAGAAAGCCTCTCTTCAGTAACTGGGGTAGGGACTTAACCCTTAACGGATGGATAATTCCAAATAGCACCATTAAAATTAATGGACTCTGAAGAGCTAAGCCAAAAGCTGTCATCTTCAGTGAGTGTGCCATCTCTCCCCATATACAACACATATCACATAGTAGGTGTTCAGTGAGTTGATGCTGTTCGAGAGGTTAAGGTAATTCAACTCAGCCTAACATACTCTTGATTCAAGAAACAGAGTGGAAAAACAAAATTCTGTTAACTACAACTCTAAAAAATCCAGAAATAAACCTCTTACTGTGTGTAGCTAGTTTATTCAGAATATGCTGATTCACATGTAAACGGGAACATTCCCATACTGTATCTCTCTCTGCTGCGCATGTATTCTAAATATTGCCTTAACCATATTGTGGACCTTAATCGGAATATGGTGTGCAAGTAAACGTTGTCAGTGACTGACTTTGTACTTTGCCCGTCATTTAGGGGTCAATAGGGTCAATTGCGACCACTAATTAGTGTACTTTGGCAAAAAAATCGAATTCTTGAATGCCCGAGGCACCACAACGAAACACTGTGTTGGTAGCATTGGCTAACTAGCGCCAGATTTCTGAGTGCAGGGGACAAGCCGAGGTGAGCTATGAGACATACATTCACACTCGGTATCATGTTTCAACACACTTTAGGTCAAAATCACACCGGAATTATCCTTTAACATGTCAATGTCACACTGTAACCTTGATTGTTTCCCTTTTTGTAGGTCGCTTTGGATAAAAGCATCAGCTAAATGATGTAACTGTAGGAAGTAACATTAGGAATCCGTGATCGTGATTGGGTAGGCTGGACCAATGATTTCAAAGTCTATGCCTGTTACGATACTATTCTACTGTTGATGCTATCACGAAAGGCTACACTTTGTGAAGTGAAATGAAGTAGGGAGTCTAAAAAGCAGACTAACATGGCACTCCCTGCTGTATTGTAACGCATAGCTGAGTCTCATCTGTTTCTGTATGAATATTTCCATGTGACACAAAGAGATTGGGTGGCTATGGCTACCTCCAACCCCACAAGCACAATAGCCCAAGGATCCACATCCACATATAGTATACCTGAAATTAAAACAGGACTTCCAGCTCCTCCAGCCGAATCTTCAAGCAGCTTTGGCATGGCTGACTGGTCACCCAGTAGCCTTGTTCCGAGGGGCATGTTATGGTAATCGATGGACTCTTAGTTCACTGCAGTGGTGGGGGTCTCATTTGCCTGCCTGGCCCCTGTCAACCTCCTTCCCCTGTCCAAATAAACCCCTTACCCCCTTTAATCTTGTTATTAGAGCTAAGATAAGGATTAGTGCCCTCCATGTCTCCTTACTCCCCTTACCAGAGACTTGCCAATATGACCCCCTCTGATCTGCATAATGCATGGATGGACTGATGGATGGGGCTGTCGGGAAGACAGCCATAGAGAGCGGACGTATTGAATACATTATTGCCCAAGACTGAGAAAAGCAACAACTTTGCTCACCTGCTCAGATTTTCTTATCAATGCGCGGTGGCATGAACGTGGAGTCTGTTTTTTCCAGCAGGGAGGACACTCAAGGTCTGAAGTCACCATTGAAGTTTGTGACCTCAAGCGCGGCGCTGAATTAACAAACCTGAAAGATTTTTTTTTCCAAACGGTGCATCAATCCATTCTGGAATGTAACAGACAGAGCTCTTCTGAAAGGTGTTCAATGAAATCCTTGTTGTTGAATGGGAGGATCAAGGTGGCCCAACCCAAGGCCAAGTACAGTTTGCAATTAGTCATAGTGTCTGGCTCTGTTGGCAAGTTTTAAATCCATGTGAAAAATACAGCACACATTCCTTTGTGGCCTCAAGGATGTGGCACCAAACTTTTTTTTTTTCCCACAAAGAGGCCTGTAACATTTCTTTTCCCCTAACCCTCCAGAACTAAAGCAATTGACTTTCTCCAGTGCTTTCACACAAATCACGCAAGGAGCTATAACTGTCATTTTTAATGTACGAGGAAACATTTATCTTTTTTATTGGCAATTTAAAAATGAGATTGCTGAGGAATCCCTGAGCAGCTGCTAGCTAGTCTCTGTTTCCCCACTGCAATTACAAGTTGGGCAAATCTCCTTCAGTTCAAAAGCTGTCAGATACGCAGCAGATGTACACATACATAAAACATAGTAAAAGACTGGAGTTCAGACACAGATATGTAACATATCCGACATGATCATCAGGGATGTCAATACAGATTATGCTGAAATTGCTTACTATGTGAAATACACAAATGTAAATAAGCCAACCATTTGAGGCCTTGGAATGTGACGGTATGCCAATGTACTGTATGTTAGTTTTAGGTTCTAGTGTGGGGCCAATATATGCACTCTGTCAGGATTGCTGACAGACTTAGGGAGGTCAGTATATTTATATGTTTTTATATGTATATGTTTTCTCTCATTGCAGATGTTTCTGTTTCTGTTAAAAAGACACCAGTTACCTATTCATCTAAAACAATAGATTCTGAATCACTTTGTTTAACTCATATAAAATGGGCAGTATTTCTTAAATTGTTTGACAGGAGTCCAGCTGAATAAATGGGCAGGCAATAGTGGGGGGAAAGTCTTTTTTCCAAGGCGTTTTCTCGGCAATGTGACGGATGAGCTGGCACATGGGCTGTCAGAGCACACCTGTAGGTCTCCTGGCGGCGCCGATCACAGAGCTTTGCGGGGCCCAGCACTCAGATTAAACAGCGCATCCATTACAGCCGTTGTCAGCCGTCATTACTCTATAAAGAGACGACTTTGTCACATCTCCATTCTTCAAGCAACAGCTGACGAGTAGCAGGGACGTTTCGATCTCAACAAACACAGCTCACTCCTGACAGGCCGACAACCATTTCTGGCATCGACTTCCGCAGTCTCTCAGATGTCAGTTACAGAAGGATGTGTCTAATCGTCCCGGAACGATCTTTCTGTCCATCTCGAGATGTAGTCTTAAGGGTTTTTTTATTTTATTTTTTTGTCTTTATTTTTTTTCCTCTCGTATTTATTTTTCTAAAAAGCAGGCTCTGCTGACAGTATGCCAATCAAATGCACACACAATTTATTCAGGTTTGCAGCTATGCACTTCTGACAGGCTTTTTTGTTTTGCCTCAATATGTTCAAGTGTAGCTCAATTTTACCCGTCGTCTTGTCATGTCGTTTGACAGCAGTCAGAAAGTTGAGAAATGAACCCGGACTTTGAACATTAACAATTCCTGTTCCACTGCTAAAACCCATTCTGCTCTGACTCAAGAATAAAAGTGTCAGCTGGAAGAACATATGCGGCTAATGGAACACATAAATCAATAGATGTCCACATCAGTCTGCCAATTAAACAATATGATATCAAAAGCAAGAGGATGATGGAGACAGAGCAACTTTCTCTGAAATTACGTATAACTTATTGGGACTTTGAAATGCATGTGCATGAGCTCTGCTGGAGATTGTCTAAGTACTTATTTAAACCTGGTACAGTATTTTGTTGCTTGTGGCATTGCAGAATGAAAAGTCAATCACACATTGAAATCTCCATATTTAAATGGAAAGAGTGTCTCGTCTGTGTCATCATCACTTGCTCTGTTTCCGCCATCAAGCTACAGTGACGGGACTATAGAAACACTGGGCAATTACTTCTGTCCTCCTGACTTACAGTAAGTACAATCCCTGATGCTTATTTTGTGGTGGTTCTAGGCCTACTACTGGCAGGATCAGTCACATAAAGCCACAACAACGCCACTGCCATGTAAAACATAGACTTCAGTGTCATTCCCTTTCTATTGTAGAAATTTAAGTGGCATATAGGGATTGAGCTCAAAGATGCTGGCACCAATTACTATGTGCTTTAGCAGAAGTAGAGGAAATCTATGAGTCATTCACCAAGCCACACTTTCAGTATCTGTCAAGCAATTGTGATGCACTTTAACTTTTAAATTTTGTTTTGTGTGTCAGTCCTCAGCAATCCCATATCACTGAGGACATCAAGGTATTCTCCTCAGTATTTATTCTGAAGGTTTCATATATTTAAGTGAAAGAGAATAGTTGACCATGACTAAGGGCCAATCTCAATTCTCTGTTTTACCCCTTCCCCATCCCTTCATCTTACCCCTAGCCCTTGTCCCTCGAAACCGAGTGGCAAGACATAGGGGTGAAAAATATTCCCCTTGCAAATGAGATACCACTAGCCAACCATAAGGGAGAGCGGGATGATTGAAACACTTGAATTAACGTAATTTAGAGATTGTACCACACTGAAAGCTAATATTTTGTCACTAGCAACATGTCTTCTGTCAAATAGGCTATCATTGCATTTTCAGCTCGGAATAAAACTGTTCAGGAATTATTTCAACAACAGCAGAACGTGCCTATGTTCGTTCGTAGCCCAGCCTACCTCCTGGTCCGGGTGAATGAAACAGGGATGGGGGACAAAATAAACATGCAGTTTGCTATGTAGACTAAACATGCCACAACTCCTTCGATATTTTACATAATATCCAAATGGTCATTACTTGACATCAGAAGCAATCGCTACCTGTAATAGCCTATGCGAGGAGTCGGCAGCAATAGCCATATGCAGCATTCATATCAGACAAGCGGTAAAAAACTTCATTGAATTTAGCTGATGTTGGCTTTACATTTCTGACATGGTATGCTGCCAATTCGCGGGGTATATCAGACATGGAAATATGTAAAATGTGAGACATTCGCGCAAATAATGATGTGCTGTTAACATTCACAAAACAGCGATTTTTGAAAACTTCCCCATGAAGAACAGGACCTTCAATATATATGGTCACAAGATTGCAACATAAAACAATGACCATTTTAATTTTATAATCCTTATTAATGCCAACATTTCATGTCAATTAATAGCTCGGTGTGCTTGCTTTTCCGGTGTGAACGGTGTATGTTGGGTATTTCTCTTACCCCTCCGTTTCAAGTAAGCTCCTGATCTTGCTTGGTTTTAAGGGGTATCTGCCCCTTGCCCTTATCCCTACCCCTAGATCGAAATGAGAATTGAGATAGCCCTTCGTCTCACGTGCACGCACAAAACTAAGGGGAAGGGGTAAAATAGAGAATTGAGATTGGCCCTGTATGTAAGTCTCTGTATTAATGTAGTGTTATGAATGCTTGATTTTAAGTTTAAGTTTTACATCCACACAACCTACAATATCAGGTGGGTCACCAGATACATTGCCACTATTTGTGCAATTAGCAGTGCTGCCTCACAGGTATATTGGTAGAATATTTGTTATTAGTCTGTCAAATTTGTGTCTGGGAGCAAGTTATAGTCCAGGCAAGAGTCGCTCATTTAACTGACCCTCAGTAGTGCTACTTGTAGTACTTCACTTTCTCTCTAAAGTCAGTATGAAAATGAAAATGTGAGTATATGTTGATGATTTGACAGTGCCGTCTGGGCTACCACAAACTTGAATATGTGAGCATTTTTTTGCACTCTGTGCTGTCCGTTTCTTTCTGAAGAGATCACCATATCATGTCAAACTGAATTAACATTAGTCATGTGCACATTGGAACCCCAATGAGTCTTATATCATCTGTTATTATTCTCTGAATACATACCTATGCAATAACTATACATCAGTGGAGGTGTTAACAGTTTGTATTTTGCAACTATATTTGCTAGACTTTCAAAGTTTGAGACAAATGGGTAGTTAAGTGCTTTGTGTTACATTCAATGGCATATACTACTCACTAGGATTCAGTATAATCTGATTAGTATGAAATTGACTTTGAAACAAAACAAACAAGGTGTACAACATTCTAAACTTGGAACAGAAAGGAGAGAGATTGCTATTCTGACTGATGACTGACTCCAGAGGAGCAGGATGACCACATCAGAATTAATTGTGACCTGCAATATGTTTTATTTTACAGTTGAAAAGACAAACAAAGATTTTTTTCAGTCAATAAGACCTTTCATGATTCCATGGTAAAACATTGTTTAGATACTGTAATGTGCATTGCTTTTTTAAAAACCATCATGACGCATCAAAAAAGATGCACTTTCTGAGTGATAGAATTTATGTTTTGAAACCAAGTCAGTTGATGAACTTCAAGAGAATACAAACAAATGTGGTTCTGTATATACTGTATATATCTATGTACATATTTAATTTGAATTTATTTTTTATATAAATTGACAATATAAAATAATTCACACCATACAAATTATATGGAGCTCCCCATGTTGCAAATGGTAAGATAGGACGATGAAAATGTACAATTTCTGTTGATCATTTAAATATACATGTATGCTGAGGTTTTGAATGAAAGCGGCACACTGCATGAAGAATAGAACTTGTACCATATATTTCAAATTACTACAAAATGATATTTAACAACGATAGTAAAAACAGATTTTTAAAAATGAATTCACTATTGTTGACAAAAAGCAGCCATGTCAAATTACAGATAACTGTATAATGTTTGACACTTTTGCCCCTTTATGTATTAATAATTAATGCATATACGTTGTGTCAGGTATTCTTAAGCCAATAGTTACTTTTTCCATCACACGAGAACAATATAAGATCACAAACTGATTTCACCATATCACATTTCTTCACAAAAGGTCGGACATTCTTCCACAGATTTCTGCTATGCATTTTCATTCAAGGGGTTTTGGCTTATTTCCAAATGACTTCTAAGTGTCAGTGAATTTTCAAATTTCCTTGAATTTTCCCTCCCAAATTCCTGTGGACTGAAACACAATTTCTCCTAGTTCTGCAACAGCAGAAGGAGTTAAAATTAAACTTAAAAGGGTCAACTGGTATTCACAGAGGACGTAAAACACCATGCATGTCATTGAGACACTATTTAAATAGAATAGGAAAAAAGGAAATAAAGAAAATAGAGAGGTCCAGTTAGGCAGTTTTCAGAATACACGCCTGACTTATTCAAAAACTCACTCTAGTCGCAGTGCTTTATTATATTTTAGTGCAATGATTCTTTATGGTCAGTCCTTCTGCTTATTCAAGCCTTCTCTAACTTCTCAAGTTCTGTAACAAAGATTAGATGGTCCTCTGGAGATTTGCCATGTGTTTTGCTCAGGTGCAGTTTGACTGCATGCTTGCTGACAAAGGTCCGATTGCACAGTTTGCACTGGAAAACGCCATTTGTGTCCTCCTCGGATAAACCGAGTGCACTGAAAGTCTTGTCTGTGATGATTTTTGCGACTGCCTGCTCCTCCCTCATGATGTCTAAAGACAGCTTGGAAAGGTCCTTCAAGCTGAAACCTAAGTGGAACTCCAAGTGGCTGATGTAGGCGGAAGGAGTTCTGAACTGCGACGCACAGTCACTGCACAGAAACAAGGGCTGGCCCGAGTCAATGTTCTTCAAGAACTTGGTGCTGCCCGAGCGCCTGAGCTGGTACTTGACGTTGGCCAGCCAGTGTGAGATGGTGGTCATGGAGAGTCCTGTGAACTTACAGATGTGGACTCGCTCCTGAGGCCCCAGGTCTGTGATGATGAACTTCCCGTCGGACGTCTCCCGGAGACTGGAAGCAAACTGGGCCTGGAGGATGAGCAGGTGTTGGGGGTTCCAGTTGGACTGTCTGCCTTTTCGTTTCTGAATCGGGGTCAGCTCCTCCAGAGTGTCTTCGAAAGCACTGACGTCCACATCCGACTTCTCCGAAATGGAGGACGGTGTGGAGGACTTTGGTGTTATCCGGCCCGAAAGGTTCTTCACCATGTCTGAGATGTCCATTAGGGCATTTTCCCGCAATGGGGATGAAACCTCACTGATCAGATCAGTGATCATGGGCTGGCTGTTGTTTCTGATAATGTTGTTGCTGTGACTTTTAAAGTTATTGTTGTTGCTGTTGGCTATCACTGTGGAAGTTCCATTACTGTTGTGCCCATTGCTGCTCTTGGACTTGGTCAAATCCATGGGCTGATCGTCACAGTCGGAATAGTGGTTGTTGAGGTCCACTTGCTCAGCCTGTGTTGGGTTGTAAATGGGACTTTCCGCCATGTTGTTGCTGATCTTGTACAGCATAGCTAGGGGGTCAAGTAGGGGACTGACTGCTTTGGATGCCTTGCCTAAGTGACTGTTCATTATGGACTGCAGAGCACTGAGAGGGTTGATGAATGACTGTTCGGGAGACTGATCTGTGATTATCCCCATACTATTACAGCCATTTTTGACTGGTGGTTTGGCTGCTTCTGCACCATTCTTGATGACGCTGCTGGCTTGTGTTTCCTTGCGACTCTCCTCACGACTTGGTGGACGTTCCTGCCTCTTCTCTGACGTTCCATTCTTTACTGGTTTGGCGAAGTCTTCAGAAGGGGTGACCGGTTTCTTATCTGTGGTTGCATGCAGAGATGACTTTGTTGAGCTTATATTTGCCTTTGGATCTGAGGGCTTGTTCTCCCTTTCCTTTTTTGGGGGTATTTTTCCTGTAACTTTCTCTACCAATTCCTCCATGGCCAACACATTATTTTTATGGTTCAGAGGTGGGGATGGACTGCAGGGAGAATGTAATGGGTTGTTCATGTCTGATGATAGTGACTTTAAACTGTTGGCATTGAAGGTGGGTTTAATCTGAACACTCTGCACTGTAGGGATGGATGACTTCATTGAACCTTGGAGTTGGTAGGCAGCATGAATACTTGGGTACCCTCCCCATGTGGGTGCCCCTGTCTGGGCCTTATTGATGGCACAGGATACAGTGTTCTCCAGAGATTTAAGGATATCCAGGCCCTCTCTGGGGGAGTCGTCAAGGTCTTCCTCTCGGAGATACTTAAAATGTCCTGACTTTTCTGACTTTTCTGTCTTGTCTGAGGGGTCGTCTTCTTTCTCCTCTTTGATCTTTTTCTCTGGTCCTGATTTTTTCTCTGACTCATTTGTCATGTCAGTCTTCTCTTCAAACTGGACTCTCTTTTCCTCAGTGGTAGGAGACTGTTTGGGTGAATCAGGTCGTGATTTGATATTGGGAGCTGGTAGACGTGTGGTGGTGGGTGGAAGGGGTATAGACTGAATTTTTTCTTCAACAACAGGATCGAATACAAGCTGCTTCCCCTTCTTTGACGCTGTGTTGGTGACTTTCAGGAAGTGCCCAGTCACCATCATATGGGCTGTTAGCTGCTGCAGTGTATCATGGGAGCTTCCACACTCCATGCATTTGAGTATTTGGGCCTTTCGTGCCTCAAACTGCCAGGTATAACTGGCACCATTCTGATAGCCATATCGATTATTGGGAGTGACATATGGGTTGGCAATCTTCTGGTCTTTAGAGCTCTCTGCCAGAGGAACGCCTGGTGTGTTAGGAACAGGGTCAGGTGAGCAGGGTGAAACCAGGTCTTGAAAAGCTCGCTTTTTGGTAGGGGGTATCAGCTTTGTTGCAAGAGCAGGCATTGGTTCTTTAAGAGGCACTTTCTGGTAGTGTTTTGTTTTGATCATGTGGACACTCAGGTCCTGCAGAGACTCAAATGAATGGCCACAATACATGCACTTGAGCACTTTCTGTGCATCCTCCTTGCCTTCCATCTCCATGAGAGACCGCTTCCTTGGCTTGGACCATTTCTTCCCATGGTCTTCTTCTTTATCTTTGTTGTTATCGCGGTAGTGCCCAGTCTCATTCATGTGCACTGTGAGCCCAACTAGTGTGTCATAAGCCCCACTGCAGTCCTTGCACCTGAACTTGCTCGCTCCAGTGAACACTGGCCCAAAGAGTTTGTTGTTCTGTCGGTAGAGCTGCACTGTGCTGAAGAGGCTCGGCTCTGGCAGCAGGTGATAGGGATTCTGCTGAAGGGTCTTAGCCAGGGCTGCCTGGTGCCAGTCATAGGTAATACTTCCGGCAGCACTGCTGGTAATGTTGCCACTGTTGCTGTTCATGGTGGCACTCGCAGTCGAGTAAGTGGTGTCAGTGTTTGTGTTGCTTGTTGCACTGCAGCTGATGGTGCTGGTGCTAGTGCTAGCACTAGCGCTGCTGTTGCTAACATTATTAGCCACACTGCTGCTTTCTTTGAGGCTGCTGGCCACACTGTTGCTGTTGCTGTTGTCCCCAGCTGCCATCTGCACATTTTTCATGATGTCTTGAGTGATACTGGACCAGGAGGCGTCCGAGATCAGGTTGGCATAGATGGCCTTCATTTGGGCCAGACTGTCCTGCAGGGAGAGCCCTGCCTCGGCCTCCGTGTCTTCTGCGGCTTCTTTGTCTCGGCCGCCATCTTTGGAGGAGGTGCTCCTGAAGTCAGCGAGCTGCTCGCTGGCATCGCTGAGTGGGGAGCCATACCCAGCATCCGGGTTGGTGCCGTTGCTGAGAGGGGAGTTTTGATAGCTCAGCTGGACCCTGCCATCCTCCTCCTCAGTGCAGGGGTAGTCAGTGTCCTGTCCGTCCAAGGAGAGGCCATCATCCTGCAGGTGCTCCTCATCAGGGTTGACTGCCTTGACTCCATCCTCAGGCATGTACACTAAAAAAAACAAAAAAAATAAGCAATGAGTTTAATTATCTTCATAACAAGTACCTCATAATATGATCATCTCTGAATATCTTATCTCTGAATATCTGTGAATTGTGGAGGCTGAGATTATATCAGAGCTACAACCCCAAAGAACCCAACGTGACAGAAGTAATAATACTGTAGAATAAACACTTTAGAGTATTGATGACTATTTTTACAGGAGTTTGTTGTTTGTTTGTGTTCACTGTGCATGTGTGAGTGTGCAAGTGTGAGAGTAAGTGCCCTTGCATGGGTGCCTGTGTTTATGTGCTGCGGTGTAATGACTCTAAAGGAATTTTTGTCAATAGTCCTGGTAGAGGACACTGGTTTGCAATTATAAAGTGGCAAACATCCATATCTTGACTATGATAGATAGTACCCTCCACTGCGCAGACTAACAAAGCTATCGAACCTTCCTGCTCAGCAAGGGCAAAGGCATCCATACATAAAAATCCACCCTGGGTGCAGAAAGAAGTCACAGCAGCAAAACTACACTTGACAGACTTGAAGGTCTTGAATAGCAGCAAACAAAAATATTTTATTACAAATCCTTATACATAAAAAACATTCCTTTATTTCATAAAAAAGTATGATTACACATTGTTATTGTAGATTTATATATACTTAAGACTGACCACAAACATACTGTCTACAACCATATCTTTTCCGCTGTGAAACATGTCACCTTTTCTTGAAATAGATAGCAGTAGCTGCTTCTACATCAACGTAACACATTTGAAGGACTTTCACTCGGTGTGCTCTCTGTGTACCTATAAACCCTCTGACTTCCTCTCTTTCTCTCTCTCTCTGTCCCTCTCTCTCCCTCACTCCTGCAGTTAGAGGGCACAGGCTGTGTCTGACTTTGATCCAGTTTCCCCTGCCACAGTGCCACTCACTCTGGGCTCCCTTGGAGAGCGAGCGAGGCTGCGGCTGAGCCACTGCCAAGCGATGCGCCTGCTCCGCACCCGCTGGAGTGGAGCTGGCTGGCAGCGGGGAGCGGAAGCTCGCGCCGAGTGTCGCAGTGAGACGCGAGTGGAAATGGCATGTCGTGTTGTCACGGTCCATGCCGTACTAAATCTCGGGGAGTTGAGTGTTTGGCAGCGCCGAGAGGGATTGAAAGAGAGAGGGAGGGAGGTAGGGAGAGAGAGCGAGAGAGTGAGAGGGAGGGGGCAACAGAGAGAAAGACAGGGACAGAGGGGGAGAAAGGGCAACAGACATAATAGACTATGACCTGGCCAGATTGTAAGTCACCATTGGGCAGAACAAAGCGAGAGGGATATGAATAGGCGAACAAAGTGTAGTCTAAACTCTAACATGCTCTGTGAGTGCTCCTCCATCCCACGTCTAAACGCATTTCCAATTCAGAGTAATAGGGTTCATTCTGTCCCTATAAAATGCTCAGCAATTCTCCTTCAAACTTGAAAACCACAAGTCTGCAGAGGAAACATAATAAACCATTAGATTTAAGCCCACTCATACAACACAAGTGTAAAGGCATTGTAAAAATGAAGAAATTGGATAAAATGATACATTTGCCAAGCTCTAAATGTCATGGCAGGATTTATCAATAGAAAAACAGGCCGTGAAAAATGACCAGAGGAAGTCCGCGCCTGCTCATAGCCTCTCTGTACTGGCGCCAGCAAAGGAAGAATGGGGCACTTTCATGCAGCAGCCAAACTGCCAAAACATTAAGGTGGAACACACTGGTTCCCTTAACGCACTTAGATGAAAAGTGAATGAGAGGCCAGGGGACCAAGTACTTAATGATGAAACATTAGAATTTAACCCTTCGTGGCACGAGCATTTCAGTGCGCACTTCAAATGGCTGTCACATTTGAGGCTATAGTCACAGTAAATCTAAAATGCACACATATACACACACACACACACCACCACACACATATGCACACACACACACACACACACATACATGCACACACACACAAGAACTACGCTCTCATATTGCCTGGGGATGTTTATGAGTGCTCTTTTTTCCCACCATTTTGATCCCACACAAATAGCGACAGCATGTATTCCTTAAGTTGCTATCTTGCAAACATATTTGTTATGAGGGAAATGGAACGAGACAATCAAGAGAATGGGAAACAACAGAGAAGCGCATACGAGCAAGAAAAAAAAGGGGGGATGGTAGTTAAAGGAAAGGACGTTTGGTGATATTAGGAGAAATCCAGGCGGAAAGGTGGAAGAGAAAGAAAGACAGGAGAGTCAGAGGGAGGGAAGAAGGTAGGCAGAAAAAGAGAGATGGCAGGGGGGTAGAGAAAGAGAGAGAGAATGGGGTAGACAGTAGCTCCGCGGCTGCCCCCCCCCCTCTTCATCTTCTCTCTGCCACCGCGCTACGCCTGTGTGAGACGCCAGCATCAGTCTCCTCTGACGGAGCAGATGTGCTGTCAGCTTCAAGCAGAGCACTGCTCACCGTACCCTAATCTGACTGGACATGATACCTGATGTTTGTAGGGACGCATTTACTGCCGAGTCTGTGTGTGTGTGTCTGCTCTCACTCAGAGTAGGTGTGCCTTCACAATAATGTCTGTAATACCATTCTGTGTAGGTGTTTGTGTCAGTGTAAATACATATTTAGATGCCATTAAATGTATGCTTATGTTGCCTCCAATTAGCTTTGGGAATTTCCATATTTATCACTGTCCTTATGACTGACATCCAATGCCTCAATTGTGTGTGTGTGCATGTATGTTTGTGTTCATGTTTTTATCCTTCAAGGAAATAAACTTCTAACTCTCCTACTCAGGCAGGAGAACTTTCAGAGACAGTGACATAATCAATCACGCTCTCCCATAAATCGCAAACGATAATGCAGAGAGCGCCTCAAAATAAATGATACGAACTGTCAGAGGGATAATCCTCTACTCTATATCGTTTCTGGGAGGAGACCCGTCCATGTCACGTCTGGTTCAGCGGTTTTGAAGCACCGATAATTCCCTCAAGTCCACCACACGTATGACAGCTTATCACATTAAAACAACAACAGGGGAAAAATGAGGCAGGGAACGACCCCCCCCCCCCCCACTAATGCTTCTCTATAATTACTGGATGGTGTGTGATGAGAGAGGGAGAGAGTGAGAGAAAGAGAGAGAGTGGGATGGAGAGATGAGGCTCTGCTGAAAGAAAAAGACCTGACACTATGAGTGCATCTTGTCATGCGGAGCCTTGCCGTGACATTCTTGACGGCCGTCAGTGTCTGTGTGTCAGTGTCCAAAAGATTGGCGTGCACGAAGAAAAGAAAAAAAACCTTGCCTGGCAATTTTTTTGCCATCTGCGTCAAAGCCCCCTGAAACGATCAAAACAGCACTCTGCCCTAATAACCCAATCAGAAGATTTGACTGCTGACATTCTGAATTGAGCCAATGCTTTTAAGCGTCAATTTGAACAATGACTAGGGCTGAGGGTGGCTCATGTTTACCGGTGGAGAGGAGGGAGTGATGGATGAATGAGAGGCCATGAATGAGAGACATCAAATGTGGTCATCAAAATTAAACTCACAGTAAAGTTCCCTTCTATCTTTCTACCCTGGCTGCCCCAAGCAGATGGATCCCACTTATGGGAGCTGGGTTATGCCTAATGTTTGTGAGGGTTTTCCTTGCCACTGTAAAGTGTGTTGAAACAATTTCAAAACAAACAAACAAACAAACAAACAAAAAACAGAGAGCAGGCAGAACAACATGAGTGTTCAACCAGCAGGCAGCAAAGCTTGCCCTAGCAACTAGCATAACAACTACTTTATTTTGCTCTCTGAGAACGTATGTGTGTGTTTGCATGTTTCCGTGTGCATATCTGTTTCGGTGTGTGTAAGAGTATGTGTGGATGTGTTTGTGTGTGTGTGTGTGTGAATGAGTGTGAAAGTGTGCATGTCCATGTGGGCATGTCTGTCTCTGTGCGTAAAAGTGTGCATGAGTAGGTGTCTGATGTCTTGAGTGTGTGTGTGTGTGTGTGTCCATGTGAGTGTGTGTGTGTGTCAATGTGTGTGTGCCTTGCACAAGGACAGCCAGGCCATCTGCACGCAGGTCTGCTGATGCTGTTGGCTTGCTGAGGCGCTGGCAGGTGACACGGCCAGGGAGATGAGAGCAGGCCGCACTGTCACAATGTCACCAGCACGTGAGATCGACTGGACACAAACACACCTCCAATCACATACACACACACACACACACTAAAATCATGAACAAAGCCACCTTGCACGTGGTTCTTGGCAGGATGAAAATGTTCTCCCCCTCTCTGTCGGTCTGCCTCTCTCACATACACACACGGACACACACATGCATCCACACGATGTGCACATTAATTGCAAACTTCTTTGATGTGATAAAAAATGTATAAACAGAGAAATATGACATATATGTAAATAAGGAATTTTAACACCAAACCTGACAACATGCAAATGTGGAAAATGTAAAAATAGCAACAAAATAAAAGGTGGATTGTCATTTGATTTTATATAATGGTTAATTTATGCCATTGAACTCATTTCTTCTTGCCATACAAATATATAAACAGCCCTTGGGATGGTTTGGTCTTCTGCTGAGGACCATGGTTCTCCTACGTCAATATACTGCATGTTGTTGCACATACCGACAGAAATGAGCCCTTTGTGAGGCTGTCTGGGAACTCTTGAAACTCAACAATTGTGTCAGGGCATCTGCCTCAAATAAATTGGGGTGGGGTGGTGGTGCGGAGGGGGAGGGGGAGGGAGAAGTAGCACTTTCCCAAGCGCCGCCATTTCCATAATGTGCCCATGAAGCAGTCGCTCTGTATTTGTGCCCGGTCCCTTTCTTCCTCACCTTCCCTCTCTTTTTACCCTCCCACAATGGATCTGCCAGTTAGATCTATAAAAGTGTCTGACTTGTAGGGCTAAGCCATTTGGCTGGTGTCAACCCTACATAAACCGTAACAGGAGAGGAAGAAAAGGGGAAAGAGAGAGAGGGAGGGAGAGAGACAGAAAGAGAGTGTGGGTAAAAGAGAGAAAGAGAGTGAGAGAGGGAGGGAGGGAGAGAAAACAGAATAGCAAATGTGATAGGCTATGCCCTGGCCCAAATGCAACTTGCCATCTTGCTCCTCTCCTCCCCCTCCTCGTCTCAACTACACATCCGTATTTATTTATTTGGGCTTGCAGACGCGCTGGCCAATCATGGCGGTCATTTGTAGCGCTAATACCCAATTCAGCTGGCCCCGTGATTTGGCGGGACTGGGAGCAGTTTGGTGCGACTGAGCTAAGGCCCCTGCTTAGTCGGTGTGGAGGGAGGGGGTGGAGAGAGAGAGAGGGAGGGGGGGTGGTGGTGGTGGATGGATTTTAATGGGAAATCTGGCAGCCCCATTGCCTTCCACTAGATTCGCTTTGTCACCGCGCCTCCACTCCACGCCACTCAGCTGTGATGGCATCGGACAGGCCTGATCAAAAGATGTCATTTGACCTAGGCGGCGTGGCGCGGGTGCCGGGGACGCCAGAGCAGGGGGCTCGGCCGCCGCTGCCGCCACTGGCTCGCCGGGGACACTCTCAAGGGCTGTAAATAAAATGACATTATTATTTCCTCTGTCCGATCATGTAGAAAAGCCAATTATGATAATGTGCGGCATGTCAGTGGGAATACAGCAATCTCTGCGCCGGCTGCGGTTGTGGCATGTGTATGCGTGTGTGTGTCAGAGGAGGTGCATGTCTGTGTGAGAGTGTTTCTGAGCGTGCGTGTGTGTGTGTGTATGTGTGTCTGACTGACTGTGAGTGTGTGTGTGTGTGTCTGTTCTCCTCTGCTCTGACTGGCTAATGTGGAGTTTTGGTTGCAATGTTGTCTGCCCTGATGGCTTCCAGGCAGCTGCATTAACTGTCTGCCTTCACAGTCTGAGGAGCGCAGCCTGAGACAAGGCCCCGGCAGAGACAAACACCCCCCTTTAAAAAACATGAGCGCGCCTTAGCACGCCTTAGCAATGCACTTTTTCACAAGACTCCGAAACGGTATTACCTGCACAGGTGCCAATGAATAACTGTAAATATCTGTTTTTTGCGCCTCGTGATTAGACTCTTAAAACAAAACTCTCACTGCTCGGTGAGAGTCTGGTTCACTTCCTCCCCTCCGGTTACACACCCCAGTACAAAGTAAAAAGACACAGAGAGAGAGAGAAAGAGAATGAGAGAGAGAGAGACTCTTGTGTTTTTGTTTTTTCGTCTTGGAGTAGGCTCTTTTGTTTTTAATCACTCTAGTGTGGGGACTCTTTCTTTGCCTCTGTTCTGTTGCTGCTGAACTGCTCTGGCTCCGAGACGCATCTAACTTTATTACAGACTAAACAAAAGGCTCCTTTGATGTCCAGGCCGGCTGCTTTACATGTGCCCGGCCCACCGCTCGTTACCCGCAGACAGTGATTTGTGTTAGCGCGGATGCCGTCAAGAGGGTGCGCTAAATTAATATCTGCTTTGCCTCCTTAACCAGGCTTGTAAAACTGTACCCAGCAACCCCCCCCCCCCCCTGCCACCAGCTCCCGCTACAACGCCCCCCACCCCCACCCTACCCCCGGCTCTCTTTCTCTCCCTCCTGGAATAATGGGCCAGATGGCGAGATACCTCCAGGGCCCCGGCAGAATCACTGTGTGGTACCCCTGTCTGCTCCAGAAAACCCAAAGGCAGCAGGCTTGAAGCAGCTCCCATGGAAGGCCGCTGTGGCGCAGCCAGCTCACACAACATGCCTGCACCATATGCAGGAGCATCCACAGTATACGTCACAGCCAGACACCCATATAGACAAAATGGCTGTGAGGATGCAAAAGAATGATTGTTGTGTGTGTCTGGGTAAAAGTGGTCACCCATAGTACGTCATGGGTATCTGTATTTATGCTTATCTGTATTTAAGTTTCCGCAGAATTTTAATGATATGCTAAAAGATGCACTTCTACTTCAATTTCTGAGTGGTTATCTGAGACTACACCACATTTTTCCCCCACAAACATGATATTACAAATTTAGCTGCCATTAAAAAATGTCTGATATTACAAAATTAGTTGCCAGTAGTTCACGCACAAAACAAAAATGAAGAGAAGGAAAGAGGCCAACCCAAACAAAGCCACTGAAAACCCCTTCATTTTCCAGTGAATCAGAAGAGGACAAATTGCTCTCCACTTCCTGTATCAATTCTGTACTTTGTCAGGCTGTACGCAGTTTGAAATCTGACATGACTGAGATCAGGGTCTGACAGGGAAATCCAAACACACAGGACAAGTCAAATGGCTGTCACCTGCACTGTCACAGAAAACCAAACAGATCTCTCCTTGCATAGATAACTGACACACTCTTCGACTTTTATCGAAGAGTGTGACAATTGTTTTATTTTACTTACTTATTCAAATACTTGTTTAACTAGCTTTGTAGCGTTTGGTGTGTAATAGGCTAATAATGGGCTAAAAGCAAACTGAAAACTACAGGTTGTCTTTTCAGCTTTTTTTGCACTTCCAAATTACAATACAATTCATGAATATTTATTTAATCACAAATATCCCCTACAGATGCCTGAAATTTGCAAGTTCACATTTTCCTCTGCATCCTGAACCCTTAAATAGAGCTTATGCTTCATTGAGCTACTCCCTCTCTGTCCCATTCAGCGCTCAATTAACTGAGGGGTCTGGCAATGCAGCACTAGAGAAGAGGCTCTTTCTCTGGAGGACGTTTATCAGGCCAAACCTTACTTCCACCCAATATTGTGTGCTTGCTTGAATTCTTTTTTCTTCTCTTTGTCTGTTTTATGTCTCTTTCCTTTTCTTTCACAAAAAAGCATTGCTTAAGTTAAGCCAAATGGATTAGTGTCTTTACGTGACAATGTCTTTGAACAAAAAATAAATAAATACAGTTAATATGTATAAACATATTTTACTAAATAATATCTCGTCAGAGGTAGCAACTCAATCATTTCAAACTACCTCCATAGAGGAGCCTACCTATCAATGTCCAATCATTGTCACCTATTATAATTAATGAACGCTCAAAAATAACAAGAGCATTGCTCATTAATTTGCATGGTGAATAAAGCTTGAGAACATTTTTCAGCCATATTCAGTACACTACATTCATACAGTAACTATGTCAAATTTTTCACCTAAATGTAAGACTGTATACATAAATAACGACCAATTATAACAGTCATGGCATCCTTTCACTGACAAAACACACACACACACACACACACACACACACACGAAAGAGAGACAGAGGGTTGCACTTATGCAAAGCGTGGCCTATTTTGTCATTTAATTTTTAAAAAACCCTAAGGTCTTCTAATACACTTTCCCTGTCATTTGCAAGTACATTAACTTGGTGGCCACGTGACAGCCAAATTATGCTAATGGACTGGGTAAAATGGGTCATATAGACAGTGCGTTTTGCATTAGCTTCAAACAATGGCGAGCCGACCGCAAAGGAGAGGTGACAGCATCACCCAGAGAGTGAAGCAAAGCTTGTCGCCCCTCCGCCACCACCAGCCCATCCGCATTCAACCAGCCACAGAAGGGGGGGGGTCGCGTGAGGGGGAGTTGGCATTAGGACGCGGACACCAGGCCTCCGTGAGACATTAGCATCCCAAACCGTGCAAAGCACCCTTCAGCTATCATCACATGCGACTCGGAAATGCTTATATCACTGAGATTGTTGAATAATGAATGACCTCAGCTGATTATTAAGAGTGAGATGACTACGGGGGGAAGGATGATGGGAGGAGGAGGAAGAGGGAGATGCCATGCCAACCGGTCTGAGGATTCTAGCCTGGAGGGGGTTAAACTGGGACTGGTTACTGACTTAATGTTTGTGGAGGGTCACTGATTAATCATTTTGATTTTGGATAATAATAGTGTTGCAAAGCTGTGATTTCATTTGGAAAAGCGAGGTTATATGTAATTAGCTTACTTGCATTACTTTCCCATTCAGTAAATAATGATGGCTGTGAACTGATTTTTAATGCATACATGTGTACAAAATATTAACCAAACACAAAGGTATATGCCCAAGAATTTAAATGATATATTTTTATACATACACAACGCCAAATGAGTGATTATTCATCTGCTAACAGTATTAATGATGTTTTCATTTTTAAATCATGCTGTTACAAAACACAAATACCTCAAATACCGGCTGTTTTAATGTTGTGACTGAGCTCTGGGTCATTTATCATTTAAAGTATCTATCTAAGTTTGGTTTATCTATTTTGAGAACAGTTGTGGAAACTTGGAGACTTGATTCATTAAGTGGTAGCCTAATCATAATCACTGCACCATTTTGTGTTTGTCTCCAATGAACAGTACAATGGATGAGTTTGGGTGAAATGTCTGAAACTTTATAACAATGTGAAATACATGCACATGCACACACACAAACACACACACACACACACTGACAGAAATACACACAGACACACACAGAGGGGCAGGGCACGTGTTGGACCAGCAACCCCTGAGTGCCACAAGCATCCGTATTTCAAATGGGGCTCGCTTCAGAACCTGTCATCTATGTTTTGTCTTCCAAACTCTGACTGCACACCAGGTGACACCACTGACAACCTGTAAGTTCAAACTGCCCGCGATGGCCAAGCTCTGGGGGGGTGATCTGAGCCTGTCTGGGCCTCTCCGACACCGCTGAGAACACCGCCAAGTCAGACAAAGCCGCACGGTGTGATGACACGTTGCTCCCAGTAGCAGGCAAGCTGTTGACCAATGACCCTGACTCTCAGCTCCCTCGCAGGATTAACTCCACTGGAGTTCTGGAGTTAGGAGCTATTTTCAAACCTTTGTAAAAATGAGTCTCTATGTGTGTGGAGTGTAGGGGTTTATATTGGCAATAACATGGCAAGACTATACGCATCTTCATGAAGGAGTTTGTGAGGGCGTAATCAATACAATGCGATATTGCAATCTTTTTTTTTAGAATCTATTTTTAGGAAAACTGTTATAGCACATAAAACACACCAGTTGTTGTTAGTAAACCTCTTTTTAAAAATAAAAACCTATGGTAAGAAGGTAGCGTAAGTAAATCTGGCATCCCCATGTTCCACATAGTAAATACATGGGATGTAATTTTAGGGCATATCATTAACCATTTCACCCGAGTGTATTAGTGTCACCTGTAACGGATGCCTTGTACAAATCAATTGCATTTATCAACAGATTTAAAGCATCTTTGACTGGGTCTGGTGGTAAAAGCATTAAATAATGACTTGCTTTGCGAGCCAACCCTTCAAGCCGAATCAATTAATCATGATTTACATTTGAGTCACTTTGTAGATATCCCCTAAGTGATTTACAGTGCAGTGACTGCATACATACTTCAGTGTATGTACTCTGGTCCCTGTGGAAATCAAACCCTTGACCTTCACATTGCTGGCCCTATGCACACACCCAGCTGAGTAGTAGGGAAACTACATCAGAGACATAACATACACATTTGTCACACAGTCACACCAGTATACTAAGCCCCATGTTGTTTGCTTTCTCTCTGTTCTTTCTGTTTGATACCACAGGCAGATTTGTGTTCTGTTTATAGCCTACAGTGTGCGGTTTTATTTAGCGAGCCAGTTAAATTACATTTAGAAAACACTATATAAGGCGATCATAGCTTATGCTGCCCTGACATTTGCTTTCATCGGGAGGGATAGATTAAATAAATGAATTCACACATAGAGGTTGCGGCTCCGTGAAATAAACCGCCGTGTAGCTCCCGAAATCTGGCGCAGGGATCAATTGATTGCGTTTGCAAACAATCGATGCAATTCATTTTTCTCTTTCCCTCATTCAGACACATAACACACAGCGAGACCCCGTTTGGAGAGCACGACTGTGTGGGGATGCAAAGTGCAGGCCAGGCTTTTCGATAAGAAACACACCAAACGGGCCCGAGGAAACAAACGCAGCATAATAGGGTGGCTCATTGTTTTTATGTTGTGCCAGCGCAGCGGAGGAGCTACAAGCCTGTGTTTTGGTCGAATGTAAATTAGACGAACTTCTCCTCGAATGGTACATTGCTCCCGGAGGCCCAGGCTTCTCTCACTTTCTCCTGAGAGACATTCTGGGGAGGTTTCACTCACTGATCCTGTGACCATCGTAGTTAAAGTGATGGATTACCCCTCCAGAACCAGTCATTCATATCTGACTCTTTGTTTAAGTGGTGCACCTGCTTGGAGAACACCCATTTTTAAAGGTCTGGTGGGTGACAAAGTCACACACACACACACATAGTGTTATATCACTATGCAATTGAATAAATATGACCAACTCTGACATTTCTATATGTTTAGAATTCCTTAGGACACATGGCCATATTGCTGCACTGTTTCACTTTTGGATAAGGTGAGGTGAAAGGTTGACCAAAGATATCTCAGTCCAAAAAAGAGGCAGCTATCATAATTAGGGATGTGTTCTTGAAGTAACTCCCATAGTAAAATGATAGAGACTGTTTCTCCATGGTAGTAGCTCGACAACACTTTCAGGAAATGCACCCCCTGTCAAATTCCATTAATTTCAAGTGACCAGGCACATAATATGGTTTTCACAAAACACATCAGAGACAGCAGTGAGCGCTGAGAGTGTGGGAAATGAGATTGTCTTTGCACCTTCAGGTTAGAAATAAAGAATGTCCCAGAGATCAAGCTAAGCCTTATATCTTTCCAATGATGAAGGAGGCCAAATGTATGTGCCCATGTATGTTGAATTATTCCAAAATGTTGTGCATTTGATGATAAAAAACATCGAAACTATTAATATCGTTCACATCAAACTCTGCAAATGTTTTTAAATAAATGTTTGCTTTTAACAATATCTTTCTCCTTTGCAGTCTTTTCTATGCTGTTGAAACATTTACCTTGTTTATCCTCTCAGCTCAGCAACTCTTTTTCTTTCAACCTTATTTCTGTCTCTCTTTTCCTCTCACTTTTCTCCCCTTCCGTCTTCTTCAGTGTTTGTCTAAGAGCCAGATATGTGCCGCCATGACGACCAGCACAGTCAATAAATCACCTTTTGCTAACTGTCAGGGTGGGGGCCGCTCGCCCATGAGACAATGGTCATTATATCATAAGCACGAGAGCCCAACCCCATCCACATCGCACTGAGGAAATCTTCTCTTTCTCCTTCGCTCCCTTTTTCCTTCTCTTCCTATTTTTTTTTTTACAAACCAGGAAATGCATGGCTTATCTTGCAAGTTTTAAGGACCGTTTACAGTTCCAAAGGAACACATTAGCCAGAGCAAAAACCTATATCTAGCCAGATACTAACAGCAGACTGTTAGTGCTTACTGTGTGGTCAGTGTCCCATGACCATGCTGTGAAGCTGCACAGTGTAGCAAAAACAAGCCAAAGCAGCGTCTAGGCAGGCAAACACACCAACCATGTTTTTATTGTGTGTGTGTGTGTGTGTGTGTGTGTGTGGCTGTATGTGGGTATAGGGGTTGAGTTCTTTTACTGACGTAAAGATAAGCACGAAAGAGAGCTCTTCACCAGAGACATTACCTGTGTCCTGTGCCTTTGCGATACTGTCATCCAGAAAACATGCACACACAGGCAGGAACACACGCACACACACACACAAACACACACACTCACACTCAAACAGCAGCTGCTCCCATCGCCTAGCAACAACAAGTTGATAGATGACCCTGACGATGGATAATTACAATAAATCACCCTCACACTGAAGGCGAGATGAGAGGAGGGGAAGAAAAGCAAAGCAAAGCAAAACAACACAAAAAAAATCAGTTTGGCTTCAGAGTACCTCAGCACCCTCTCTAACACCCGTTTGCACTGGGGCAGAGCAGAAAGGAAGAGAAACATCTGAGTGAAAAAGAATGTAATCACTTCTGAGAAATGATCTTTATAGGTCCTACTTGTTAGGCTGGAAGTGATTCACAGTGGAAGAATTTTTCAGAATTTTTCTCTTTTTTTTTAATTTACAAAGCTTTACTTTGATTTCAATGTCTTCTTCAATGCCTTGTTATGGTTATAACACAGTAAATTTTTAGATGGATAGATTTTATTATATCAGATAATTTTTCCTTTTTTTGGAAAGAAAAGAAAAGAAAACAAATGCTAGCACACAATCCAGCCAGAGGCCTGCAGAGGAGGGACCAAGTGGACAGTGGCAGTGCACAACCAAACCCCACAGAAACAACAGAGGTGGGTCTTTAAAGGAAGATGATCAGCAGAAAAACAGGACTGTGGCTGAAAAATGATTTAAACAGTGTGTGTGTTGTGAGTCAGTGGTGAGAGAGATTATGTGTGTGTGTGTGTGAAAGAGAGAGAGAGAGAGAGAGAGAGGGGAAAGAGAGAGAGGAAGAGAGAGGGGAAGAGAGAGAGGGCAGGAGGACACAAAGAAACTCCCCTCTCAGGCCACGACCTCACCAGTTCTGTCTAGCTGAGTCTGGTTGCACAATACCCATCAATCAGCCCTCCTCTGCACCGAACCGTCAGCATTCGCTGCAGCTCACAGGGCCGTCAGCTTGTAGCACCGCAGAAAAACACACGGATACATGCAGGGACACACACACACAAATGCACACACACACACACACACACACACACACACACACACACACACACAGAATCACACCTATAGGCATGAAGATGTACATGCAGACAAATTCATGCAAAAAGATACACACACATACAGGTTAATCACACAAATGCACCCACACATGTACAAAGCCAGAATCTGTCTTTCCTCTAAAATATCCCTCCACATAAGTACTGAACTCCATGCATACAATAAATTCCTCTGCAAAGGTGTTCTTTGGACATATTTCTTATGAATCACAATACATATGTCTAACTCATTAACTCAACACTCTGTGATGAACCACTTAAATGAAATAATAATAATAAAAAACATATTTATAGCTAGATGTTTAATGTAGACCTTTCATTAATTATCTCTAGATACTGACAGTAGCTACGTGCCTCAGGGAAAGAGGCATTGGGGGCATCTAAAGCGGGAGAGTGGCTCACCAAAGGTCATCTGAAAGTAAAGAAGTTAACAGCACCCCAAGACCTTGACAGTTACTGCTGGGTGTCAGGCCGTCCTCAGCGACTGGGAAGGAAGCCTCTACAGAGTTCCTTCACGCTGTGCAGAAAAATAACGGCCCCGCCATAAATAACCTGAAACAATCCCATGACAAGCTGCTCCCAAAAACCCAACAGAGCTTTAGAAGGAGGAGGACACACAAGACATTCTTTGACATGGAGGCAGCAGAAGAGTTCTAAAGAGTTGTGTGGTAGTTACACAAACCCGGTGTAAACAAAGACATAATAGGACTATATTTTCATGCTTTTAAAAGCATTCTACATAAGACAATCGTATAAGTCAACTACTGCCCTGACAAAGAATTAAATAGCACAAAATGAACTTTGTAAGAGTAATTCTCAAGGCCTAAAAAAAAAAAAAAAAAGTTCTTAAAAGGTGATTCATCAATAATGCATCCACTCTGTTTGACATGTTTTGAGTTTTATGGTGAAAACATTACTGGATGCCTCCAAAATCAAGACGTTTTAGTCACTAAGAGATTTGTCCTGACCAACATACAAGTATCCAAAAGAAATAAAGACATTTTCTTGTCAAAAAAGCATCTAACATTCTATGAATCATGTGTCTTTGTTTAAGGTGTGTTCTGACATCTGTAAGAGCCTTAAAACGTTAGCAAATGCCTAGAAAGCAAGATGTCCCAGGAATATGCAGTATATCTGTCATGCCTTCGGAATTATATGACTCTTGTAAGTCTAAACACATTTTTACTTTTTTCACGACGAAAACCCTTCTTACTTACAATTTCAAAACCTCCCGCCAATAAATTAAAGCTCTCATATTTTATCAACAGTGCAAGCAAAGCGAGGCCATATTCTTACAGGCTGAAAACTTAAGCTGAGTGATGGAAAGATCCAGAGGGCCATCCACAAAGAATCGGAAAAAAAAACGGCCTGGAAAAAAAGCCAAGATTCTGAAACCTTAGAAGGAGCACTAGTCCAGGGGAAGAGAGGGCAGTTTGTGGGGATGGAGGAGGGAGGGGCGGTCATAGGGGCCAATAGAGAGAGGAGCTGACAAGGGAACCGGGGTTTTGTGGAGGGTCCCGTCGAGGCACTACATCATCGAGGCCCATCTCGAAATGGGAGGGCATGCCAGAACCAATCAATAACAACATTTTAGGAGGCAGGGGAGAGGGAGAGAGAGAGAGAGAGACAGAGAGAGAGAGAGACAGAGAGAGGAGGAAAAAGAAGTTTCTCGGGCTTGGGGTGCTCTACTGTGGACAGGTTGATGTGCTTCCTCGCTAAAACCGTTACTGCTTGGTGGAAGACAGGGAGCAAAGTCAGAGAGAGAGAGAGAGAGAAATAAAGTAAGAGAGAGAGAGAGAGAGAGAGAGAGAGAGAGAGAGAAAGAGGAAAACCAGACACGGTGGCAGGACAGGCGGAGAGACAGTCAAGACAGCTAGACGGACAGGTCTACAGATGGCAGACCGAAACGCAGACAAACAACAGGCAGATTAGAAGCCAGTTAAGCACAAACGACAGAAAGATGGACGGAAAAGACAGCAGGCAGCTCCCCTGCTCTCCTGTTCAACAAAAGGTGCCAAGGGCAAACAAGCAAAAAAACAAAAAAAAGTCCTCACATATCTACTTCCAAAGCAAAAACATTTCCACCAGTCTTCCTCCACTTCCCGGCCCTGCTGCTTGCTCTGTATCCTGGCCTATTTTAAGTTTCCGTCGCCTTCAAATTGCCCTTCAACAAAAAAGCAGGCTGCTGACACCTCACACCTTGCTCAATCCCCCCAGCCTGAATAATCCCCCAGACATGATGAATGGCACCATAACTCTGATATCCACAATCAATCTCTGCTTTAAAGACACATCCATCTTCAATAATGTTGATTGGGGAGAGGAGAGGAGAGGAAGGTGGGGAGGGGTTGCCTCGTCTGCTAAAGGGGGGGCAAGTGGGACTGTCTGGCTCGACCTCATGAGTGTGTGTGTGTGTGTGTGTGTGGGGGGGGGGGATAGAGGCTGAGGTGAGGGTGAGCCTGGGGGGTTGTTGGAGTAGGTGGGTGGTGCTGCTGTCTGCCCACCCGTGTCTGGCAGAGGAATAAGTTAATGTGAATCAATCGGTTGGGCAAGGTAAGTCGAGAGGGAGAGAGAGAGAGAGAAAATAAAATGAAGGGAAAAAAATACAGACAATGAAGAGTTTTGTGCATCCCCTTTTAGCAAGCTCTATAGCACATAAATTATAGCAGTGAGAGTGCCACTGAATCTAGCTTGGCACTGATATGTTTTAGTAAGATTGCTGATCATTTCCAGTGATTTGATGCAGACAAATGATTCGGCTGTTCATTCCTGTTTATCTCAGGTGAAGTGAATAACAGGTGAGTCAGGCGAGACGACGATAGATGCTGATGAAGAACATGAGAGGATGGTGCACAGGCTAGATTTAATGGGTCCTTGAACAGATCAAAAACAGCATTCGTCTCTTTCATACTTCTCTTTCACAGGGTTTAAGTACACTCCTCCACACCAATCACTGTTCCAGTCTCCAGCAGTTAATAGCTGTATAAATGTGTGTTGAGGAAGAATTAGATCGTAGACATTTAAAAAATCATTCCCTCAGTATCTCAGCATTGCATTTGATCCAGTCACACGCAACAGTGTTTAACACATCTAAACTGTTAGGGTAAACTGACTATAATAAGGACTCAATGCAGAGACGAGCACTTCTGACAGAGGGAGAGAGAGACAAAGTGTGTACTTGTGGGTGTCTGTTTGCTGAACAGACATATCAAAGACCTGTTTTTTGGCAATAGACATTAGAATCAGTGGGAGGGACCATGTGTATGTGTGAGTGTGTGTGTGTGTGTATGTGTGTCAGCATTATGTGCATGCCTCAGTGAGTGCATCTGTATGTTTATGTTCAACAAGAGTGTGTATTTGTGGGTCTGTCTGTGACTATGACACTGTGTGTGTGTGTGTGTGTGTGTGTGTGTGTGTGTGTGTGTGTGTCTGTGTGTGTGTGTGTGTGTGTGCGTGTGTGAGTGCCTCCGCGCTTGCTTACAGCCGGAATGAACTCTCCCAGGCTTTGTCATGTGTGGTTCCCAAGGCCTGGCCCCTTTTGATAAATGACACGTGTCATTCTGTCAGCTCCCTCCGCTGCAGCAGGGAGGCCCCTGTGATGTATGACCGCTCTGAAAAAGGAAATCAGGCACTTTTTGGCATGGACCGAGACCATGCCCTTTATATAACGGCTTTAGGTTTTTTTTTCTCTGTCTCTCTCTCTCTCTCCCTCCATGAAGGCATATGCTGTTCTTTTTTTGTCTTTTCTTTCTCTCCGTCTCTCTTTTTGCTTCGCCCTGTCTTTCTTCTGAAAACAGATTAACCATTTTCCTCCCCACAAACGCGTCTATGCCTAGTTCTGTATATCATTAAAAAAAAAAAACTCAAAACAAAAGAAGAAGACAGGGACGCGCACATGAAGCAAGACAAAAAGGATTTGATTTACAAGCTCTGATGGGTCTTTACCTGTCAGTATTTTTTTTTTTTTTTTTTTTGGCCACGAGGGTGGGCGTTGAATTTTAATTTTACAAAGGAGTGTCAATAGTTTTCTGTGAGGAGCCAAGTGACAAGGGCCAACGTTGAACCGCTCAGCACTACATCAGCGAGACAGATTAGAGGCAGTCGCTTGATGCAGGCCTGTGCTCGAAAGAACACACAACATCCATCAGAGGCACAAACACAGAAGAAGGGATAAATCATTTTCATTGCCTTTACAGCTGTGACCCAAATTTGGGTATGGGAGGAGAACCGGATCGTGGTGAGGAGAGGAAGAGGGAGGGTGACGAGGTGGGATGGGATAGGATGGGGGGAGAGAGAAAGAGAGAGCGCCAGAGCTTTTATTTCTCCCCTTTTCCTAACATGTTTGACGTTTACCAGGACACACCAGTCATGGACTAGACAGGCTTATGGGAGCTGTGAGCACCAAGACTGTAGCACTGTCCCAGCTCGATGCAGCCCCACCTACATACGTGTCTCGCCACTTTTCACATATATATACTGTATATATATATATATATATATATGTATATATATGCGTAAGACCCACACACCTATGAACATGACACTGCGCGTAAACATCCAATTGGCTTGTTAAAGTTAAGCCGGAGTGCAAAAGCTGTTGCTGAAACCCAGTGAGACATACCTGAGTGATAGCAACAGCAGAGCAACATTTTCAATGGCAACAGCAAGGCACGTTGTAAATCTGTAAGGCCCGTCTCCCCCCAAAAAAGAAAATAAAACATCTGCAACACCCAGGAGATACAGATCACTGCCAGACAAGGAGAGAGAGAGAGAGCGAGGAGGAGAAACGAGTGAGCAAATGAAAAAAAAAAACGACTGAGAAAAAATGCGACACAGAGCAGCAGTCAGTCATCTCCACTGCTGGAGGAGAGGAAAAGAGAGAAAAAAAAGAGAAGGGGAGAAAAAAATGGGGAGGTGGAGGTGGAGGTGGAGAAAGACTTGCCACCTGGGGGTCATGGCCTGCTTACGACCCCACTCCATTCACACTCTGCTCCCCGATCCACCCATGGAAAGAAAAAAAAAACATAAATAACCGCGCAGAAAGAACTGCGCGAAAGAGAGAGAGAGGGAGAGAGAGGGAGAAAAAAACACTGAAATGATTAACAAGTGAGTGATGAGAGACAGACGCGGTTGACCTCTCCTTTCCAGGCTCCGTCTGTGCAAGAGGAGGACCGCAGAGAGAAAGAGAGAGAGAGAGACAGGCTTCATTATATTCGCCAACCAATGCTAACGCAGCAGGGCTGAGGGCAGCCGCAGCCTCAGAGTCTGTTGGACCTCCCCGACTACTCCGACCCTTTCTGGCTGATGTTTGCCAAATGCCCATGGCCGGCGGTCCACAAACACGGGGCGGATAGTAATGAGGCAATGTGGGTGTGTGGGTGAGAAAGTCACAGAGAAGAGGTGGACAACAAAGTCCATTTCTCTGCCTACTTTTGTCATATGCTGATGTTATCAAAACTAGCATGAGCCGCAGCAAATGGAAAATAAATGTTCCAAGGAACTGTGGTGTTACAGCAACCGTTGCTAGATCACAATCATGTAGTCTGCTTTCTATACTTCGTCGATGAAGAAATACAGGATACATCCAGACATGTTCATCAATATCAAATGCTTTCTTTGGTTGACTCAAACATTTTCTGCAAGGGCTATATTAGCAAATCTGTGTAACACAGCATACAGTTACTACCTTGGTCAGCACATAATTTTACAATAACTGCTATCTCTAGGTTCCTAAATTGAAAAAGCAATATAGTATTACCATGCAATTATTTATTTTAACCCCCCCCCCCCCCTTTTACAACCACAGGATTGCACAACCTGGTAATTTTTGTAACTGACTGATGGTACTTGACACAGTAGGATACCCAAAGCAATAGCCCCTCCAGATTTACATGGCAGAGTCAGTAAGGGCAGTCATGGGGATCTGCAGGGGTGATGGCTGTGAGCAGGTCTATATTGCACTGCCATAACCAATTTCCATGGAACATGAGGCCATGTTGAAGGCATGCTATCTCCCCAAAGCACACCAGCAGTCACGGGTCAAATACATTATAGGAACCCAATGACACTATGATTCAAAGAGCATGGATGAAAAAGTCCATACAGTTTGAAATGCTCTGGGGTTACTGCAATAATGTTGAAAATGTAGCATGTGGGGTATTTCTGAAAACTCAACATGCTAGGCAAATCACAGACTTTACTCTTTTTTTCCTTTTCCTTTGCCGGGAACTAGGCAGACACACTGTACAAGCAAGAACACAGAACATGACAGACAGTACAGCAAGACCAAATGAAGTCTAACAGTATTGAAAATCTTACCCAAAAGTAAATATTGAACTATTACACAGAGTTAGGTTATCCCCATTCTGCTTTACCAGATTGTCAGAGAACTCGGGAGTGCTCTGAGTGAATCAACAGCTGTCTCAGGCAGTGTCTAAGTAAATATGCCTGGTTAGGTTTCAGTATACTAACACCTCACCACACAGACACGGTCAGTCCTGTCAGACTAAGCCTAGATGGATGTGGGGATACAGGGGTCTGTTTGTTTGTATGTGTGTGTGTGTGTGTTGTGAGTAGCACAGGATGGGGTCGACAGGCACCCCATGGTTATCTCAGACAGAGTAAGAAGTTGAAGCTTAGCCGGACGATGGACACTGTCTGCCCGGTGGCAGTCTCAGGATGAGCTTTGGCACCACTAAAGACATGTGGCATTTGGCATTTGAATGTGATTGTGCCATATCCCTGCAAATTCCTGCTAAGTCTGGTGGATGGGTCGCAATATGTTCACCTTGCCTAAACCTGTACCGGCCATTTTGGGATGTCGGAGTCAACCGCAATGACTGTCTGATTTGAACACAATAGAGAAAGGGCCTTTCTGTAAAGGTCAAGAGATGAAAATGTACAGTTTTACTGTAAAGGTCAGTGGAAGAAAATCAAGGCAATGTTAGGAAGGGCTTCAGTATCTGAAGAGATACTTCCTCAGACCAGAATTTAAGCTTCATGCGTGTTGATATTCCGAATATACCCTTCCTATTAAAGCAGTAATGTGCTTTATACAGTATATATTGACAACAAACACTGATGACAGAGTTCTTTGGACAACTCATCATGTTTGTCTCTTCTTAAGACATGTCAGCAATCATTATGTCTGTCTGATATGTATCTATAACAATTATAGATATGCAACCTGCTTTGCTATTACATGGCTCATATTGACCTGGACAATTCCCAGGTTTTAATGAGAATCTCAAAATGAAATGTAATGCTGAGCACCATTCCTATACTAGAGGAAAGTGTGCATTAACTCTGCTTCCTTTTCATACTTCTACTATTACATAATGCAAATAAACAAGAATGCAATACATTCGTTAAAGGGAGAGCACTTTGGACATCATCAGCAGCGCTCCCTATTGAAGAACAGAGACACCACACAATTATAGGTCTCTGCCATTTGAAAGAGCTTGTTGAACTTCCTCACCCTGATGGCTCAAACAGGAGGCAGGCCTCATTGGCCTTTGAGGATAGCAGGGCCAATGCAGTCTGTAAACATAAACTCTGTTCCCATGGAAACGACTGAACACCTGAGGACACCTGAGATGGTGCTCATGTATAGTATGGCTAAGGTTCCATTGTAAAGTTTATTGGCGCTTGTCTTAAAAAGGTACTTGAAGGGAAGAGGTCCTTATTCTGGCCTGGGTCCAACACACTGGCATCCAGTGTGGCTGAGAGAAGAGTGGTTTCTGAGCACCAGTGTTAGTACGCCACAATGAGGACACAAATTAGCCAAATATTGTTTTTCACCGAATCTGAAAACACTTGGTCAAATTCAGTCAAGGTAAAGGTTATACTAAGGTGATCTGTATGCAGGTTGACAAAAAGTGATATGGAGTTATATTTGTGTGGGAAATAGGAAACAAATTACTCAAGAGCAATTTAGCATCCATTACAGAAACACTGATTCAACCCTAGATCTGCTGATAATGGAAAGATATAAGGGAGGAATAAGAAAAGCTGAGAGATCCTTAAAACATGTCGTCCAATATCCACCTCAAGAATGAGTGGACATCAACTACCAAATCCCTCTTCATGTAAACTATAACATGTGAACTCCATTTCAAATCCCTGTTATCAGTTAAACGGACACATTTTCTGGGTGGATAAAAAGTATGGTTGCTCTATGGTTGCACTCCTCTTTCTGTAGAGGTGGTTTTTATCAATCAAGATAATAAAAATTACCTCTTATTTCCAAGATTAAAAGGGTTAAAAAAACACTATTTTATTTGGCTCAGAGAATGATGAACTGCAAATGCAATGCTTAAGTGTTTTTGGATTTATACCAAAACTGCTGGCAAATGACTCGATCCGTGGTGAGAGAGAAAAATGAGCCTTGAAAGTGTCACTGGGAGACAAAAAAAAGAATTGCAGGTCTTTGAGCGTGCCTTTTAAAATGTGCTGCAAAATGCCTCATAAAGTCTTTCGTAGGGGGACTGGCAAGGCTGTTTGTGTTATGAGTGTCCAATCTCTCAGTGTTATCTTTATCCACCTATACTTGTGTCCTGTGGTTTGAGGTGATATTTAACGTCGTGATTACAACGTGACAAAAAACTGATTCCGGCTTGTAGATAACTCTGCAGCAGATCATGTCATCCATTGTCCGGGGATATGGCACCGACAGGTCTTTCTTTCTCGGCGCTGGTGTCGACATGAAAACATATTTCAAAACCTAAAAGGGAAAGCTAATAATCCATAATGAAACAAACCCAGGGGCTATTTCTGGGAATGATCCATCACGCACATAGCTGCGCTATGAAAGCGCCAGGGCCTAGATGATACGGCCCTCGCGTCCGTGCTGGAGGCCTCGCGCAGGGGGCCAAAGGGGACCACATCCGATCGACATGCGCCATGGAGCCTCACTAATATTTCCCCTCTTTTTACGAGGCTCTGACACCAACAACCCTATCAGCATCCATTCAGGGTCTGCCAGCGATGGGGCTGTATTTCATGGCCCTGTTGGGGGGCCGTGGGGGAAATGGCAAGGGAGCCTAAGAGGATCCTGTCACCTTAAGAGCACCCTGGTGATGAAGGGGCCAATAGGGCCCGGCTAAGAGTCTGCTGGAAGATTGTTCTGGACCCCGGGCCTCAGAGGAAACATATATCCACCTGGCAACGGGGGTGGGGTAAGGGAGATCTAATCAACGCCTAATAACAGCACAGTAGGAGTTGTTCTCGCTCATAAATCAATGTACAAAATAATTGCTAATACACTGGGTATCGATTAGCCCGCCTAGCGCCTCATTTTCAGAGGCTATGGCTAAGAACTAACAAAGTGACAAGGGTAAAGTGTTATTTCTTTCTCACGCAGACAGCTGGGCCGGAAAAATGACTCGGGCAGGCAGTAATTCTTAATTGACACCTGTCAGGATAATGGGTGCAGTCGCAGCTGCTGCAGGAGAATTTCTCTCTAGTCCTGTTCATCTGTCAGATCTAATACCTTTCCTGAGCAGGGCTTTTCTTTTTTTCCCCTTTACTGCCTCTCCCCCCTCTCTCTCACTCTCCCTCTTTTGCATTCTTCCTTTCTTTGTCTGTCTCTTTCTTTCTCAGACGCTCAGATTGTGCTGAGGGCTTAGTTTAAAGAAATCCAATAATCATACGGCAAAAACCCTGCCAGGCGTTTCATATGCCATCTTATTTTACATTAGTGTCAGACATATGGGCAGGCCATTGGACAACAGGAAGCACATGCGGCACAAGGGGTTTGTGGGGAGGAGTTAAACAAAGTCCCAGGACACACTACTCCCACATGCCCGTGCATTTCTTTTCCCTTTTGTTCACTTGATGACATCAAAGGATCAGGAAAACCACACAGATTAACCGTAAACTGAAAGGTTAAAGACCCGAGATGACACAGTTAGTGTGGTAAGTTGAGTCAACAGTGTGTCATTCAAAGACTTTTTACAGACCATGAGCATACGTGCCCTAAAAAAAAAATATTGTTAATAAAACACTGTGAATAAGCTGACAGGGTTATAACGGACACCATTCGTTTCATCCTTTCTTGACAAGAGCAAACTGTCGACCTTCCAACGCCCACACGCCAGAATCCAGCTGTCTACAGTTACAGATGACCTCTAGGGCGAGTTACGGTTGTACAAAACTTAATGTGTGTGGTAACTGGCGTGGGTGAGTGCAACCAAAAGTATGGAATGAAATCAGAAAACATCTAGGAAATAAGGACTTTTCCCTCACACAACAATTACATTAGAGAGTAGGAGAAAAGCTGGAATTGGGAGATGGGTTTAAGAACAGAGAGAGAGAGAGAGAGAGAGAGAGAGAGAGAGAGTTCAGACAGTGGTTCCCATGGGTCTAGTTTGACCTCCTCAAGTACCTCATGCTTCCAACCTCCCGTGGCTAAGTCATGACTCCAGCCTTTTCTTCTTTCTCTTGCACTGGAATTTTTTTTCTCTCCCTCCCTGACTCACTCTGGGAAAAAAAACAGCTGAGACATGAAACTTTGATCTAACAGCACACACCTGACTCCTTTGATAGTGATTTCCTGTTAGACCTACATGATATCCTCAGTCCAACTTCCCATGTGTAGGCCCAATTTGCTGGGTCCCATCTTCATCAACTACAAAGTTTACAGAGGAAAAATGCTTTTTTTTTTAATGCACACAATTATGAGCTGACGGAATCACGTTTAGGGCTTTCTGACAGTGCACTTCCACTGCTCAATTACAATCAACATTCAATAAACTTAGCCAAACTGCCGTACCAAAGAACTCTAATGACACACATTTAGCATCGACAGTTAAAGAGAGTCAAGTGTATCTATCTGCTCTACATAAGAATTCCCAGCCATTAAAAGAGGCTCATTTGCCTACCCCTAGAGGGAAGACTCTGATCTCTGAACAGGAGTTGGCCATGACAGAAAACTTGCGGTGTATTTATAAATTATGAACTCCCAGCTGTGCTGAGAACTGACTAAAGCCCGTTTGTTATACGCAGCTCACTATCACACCCCAACACTCGCTAATCCTAACATAAATTTCTTTTAGATCTTTACCTCTGTAAGACTAGTCATAGATCAGTCACTTTGTAGGGGGGGAAAAAGAGGACATAAAGGAGGTGAAATCTGATGATGATCTTATAGGAACTACTGGAGGGCATATTGCTTTATTTCCTGAACAGATCTCACTGGGGTCAACAGACACCCTGAGGAGGACTCTACTACGAATATCGTAAGAGGGGGCTGTGAGCACAATACAAAACCACGACTTCACTTCTAAAGGAAAAACACACGACACATTAGGACAGCCTCCACTAAGCTGCCTTATCTTCATCATAAAAGCAGTAACAACATTTTAAGCTAAAGCAACATTTTTAAAAACATGCATGCACTAATGCGAGGGTGTTTTCGCTCTTTCCACAATGCAAAAATTCTCCCCTACTTGCTGGCAGGCTAACATGTATTTCTGTGTTTGAAATTGTGTCTATGAATTAAATATACCCATATGACCTGTACTATAGACACATATGCCCTAGATTACACAGGAGGGTACTGACTATGACTAACACTACAGCACATGGTTAGAAATGAGCACATGCAGTATATTGCTGTTAAAAGAAAAAGGAACTACTGCCCATATTGCCAACCAGAAAAGGATGCCAGAAGACACATGCTTTATGTTTTGCCCTTTCTCGGTTTTTCTCCTAAGCTTGCTGGTGCAGTTAAGAGGCAGAATTACTGAGGTCATTAAGCAGGCGCAGTCCAGTGACATGATTAGTCAGGTAGCAAAGTCCATTTGTCACCTGGGCTGGAAAATTGAGTTAATGCAGCACTACGGGCAACAGGGACTGTATAATACTGGGTTGATTACATCAAGGCAGCTGCGGACTTGACACCTTGCAGAATTTGTCAGCATTAATCGTTAGGGGCTGTCACAAATCCATCAGCTCCAGAGATAATTAGGGACCCCCATCTGATGAAGCTGCCGTGAGCAACCTTACCTTTTCCTCCTGATAATTAAGAAGCCTTGCACTTCTCAGAAAAGGCTGGTCTTGTTCTTCTGTCTTAACGACCCCTCTAATATTGAGTCCATCACGCCTGAATAAGAAAATAACATCTTCTGGACATCACCTTTTTCTCCCCCTCTTTTTGAATGTCTCAAGTTTTGCCCTTGTGTGAAAATCTGAGCGGTGACTCAAATGCTTTCAACAAAATACTGTGAATAGCTTGTAGGGAACCTCTGCTATGAAGGCCATAACGTGTGTGTGTGTTTTTCTATATAAAAAAAGAAATTCTACCATGCAATGAAATTTTAGTGCTTATCTTTTTTGACATTTAACACTTAGGACACAGGATGCACCCAGTATACCTGGTCTCATGTTCTGACAGAATACACTGAGAATACAAAATTGTACCCAACAACTTAATATTGAAAATTACAGCTAATAATATCTACCCTTACATGAGAACCAATGCATGTCGTCAATGCATGCATCTGTAAAGCCATTTAAAGGAAAATATGTATCTCCTCTTGTTCATCCCTTACCCTTTGCTTACTGTATCACTGGCAGACAAACAAGCTCCCCTACCTCATCATGTCTATACCAAAGTTTACCAAGTTTCGATGTGGCTACCTCAAAAGAGCATGCCACTTACACATTAAACAGTGTTCTCTATTATAAATAAATGATATTGTAATAATGGTGTGTATTGTATTTTTTTACCTACAGGATTGTGTATTTCATGGCCGTTTTTGCTGCATCAAATTACAGGGAACTCTTGAGTACTGCACTCATTATCACGGCGCTGGATCATCTCACTTGATCTTACCACACAATCAGCTAGGACAAAGTCGATACGCCAGAATATTGTGGATTGTGTAAAGGATTAAAAATGTAGGCTAATAGGTCTTCCGTATGCAACGTGTTGTTATCTGTCCATCACTATGGTGAGAGATGTTGTTAACTAGAAATCTTAGATAGACCTAGGAAGATGCAGAGACGCGGTGTGAGTGAGTGTATGCATGTTTGGCGACGGGGGACATCTTCTGTCAGCCAACTACTGGGTATTACTTCTGTGATATCGTCACACCCCAGCAGCCATGATCGCCCTCCTCCCCCTGGAGACTGAAGGGGGAAGTATTTCCCTACTTGAAATGGCCTTTCCATGGTCTCCCTCTTTTCGACCGGGACAAGTGTGCTTTTAGAGAGGTAAAAGCTTTCAGGCGCATGCGTGTTTCCATGGTGAGTTATTTGGTCATCCTTATAAAGAATTAATTAATAGATCTAAATTATATAACAAACTATAAGTCAAGATTCAAGTAAAAGGCCAAGAGACAAAGGTTATATCATTTGAAATCGACTTTGTCAATAAAAGTTAATTGCACCATTATTGTCACAATTCTTTTAAAACTGTCTGTATGTTAGGACATGGTTCATCATAGACTATGTGTTGTATCCTGTTTTTGAGTTAAAGACTAAACTGAGTGTCTAGCCTACTATTGAGCAACTGCACACCAGAGGGCTTTTTTCCCTGTAAGCACCTGCAACACTTCACTGACGAGCAGCTATGCAAGGGATTTACGGTCAAGCGTCCCTTAAAAACTTTTGCACTAGGCTACATTTTCAGATCCTATGACCTCTTTATTTCGTTTTCAGGTAAAAAAAAAAGAACGTAGATGTTATCACTGGTGGATAACCTAACTGACACTATTTCAACAGTGTATAGGATTGGTTTAGCCTACCTGAAGACCGCCTTGGCGCTTGCTGTTTTCTCCGTGGCATGCTTCTGGTCAGGACTTTCCGCTTGACTTTTCATGCAGAAGCGAATTAATGGAGATAGACACAGATGAAACCTCTGTAGCAGTTGCGTTCAGACACACCATACGTTGTATTTTCTTCTTGTCTTCAACTTCTCGATTGTTTTTTGGTCAAACTTGGTTTTTTTATCTTATCAAACGTAACCTAAAAAGTTCAACCTATGTGTTGGCAACATTTAAACGGTAAAAAACGACCGTATTCTCCACAGTAGGTTTTTCATCTGATGTGTACAGATTCGGTATGTCACTGCATGATGATAAGCGGTACTCTCCGTTTAAATATCGGTCTAACGATGTGGACTACGGCACAGTCAGTCACAAACGGTTTCTCTCCCGCGTCCATCAGCAGTATCCCGGTTCGACGGAAACAGGTTGGAACAGATTTTCCTCAAGAGTGAAACCACCGAGAAAATAGCAATAATATCAACTTCCACAGTGAAAGAAACCACGCTGAAATGTATTTCCTTGCCAACAGCTCCTCTGTGGTCCGGTCTCTGAAATATAGTGAAAATGAAAAAGATAGATATTAGATGGTTAGTGTCATTCAAGCACTTAGCCAAGCAATTCGAAAAGCATTTCGGTCAGAATATTTTAGATGTCTATTTCCTTAAGCGACCGAAACACAATCTCTGTTCCCACATTTGCTCGCCCGTCCGAAAAATCAAAATTATTCACCCTTACTCCCATGTAGACTCGGTGAGGGCGCTTAACGTTGGCTGCCGTAGCATGGAGGGGGGAAACAAAGCCCAAATCGGCAACGCTCCGGAAGAATGTACATCAACTTATCACTCTTTTTCAGAAAACTCCAGGGAGAAACGCGAGACCGCTTCTTTCCGTTGGAATATATGTCGCTTATTCTGGATATGGTAAGGGCATTTCAGACCGTCTCAACTGATAGACAGACACATCGAGTTGCTTCCCTGCCTCACTTTTTCTCACTCCACCCCTTCAGGAGCGTCACTCTGACAGTAGAAGCCCACCTGTCAATCTTGTTCAGCATTCTTGTTCCTTCCCTCACTCAATGCGTTCTAGCCTACTGTAGGCAGAACGCCCCCCAGAAAAGCAAGCGTTTGAAGTTGGTTCTTCATGTCTTTGGTATCCCATAGGATTCTGTGCCCAATTAATGATCGTATTGGTGTTGGTTGAAATGTTTAAAGGAAAACTCTTATTAAACGTGATGATCTCATGTCATATTTGTTGTGTGAATTGTGTGCTACTGTAACAAATAGGCTACGTATCCTAAAGGTATGACTATTTCGCCATAACTGGAAATCAGAAAACCATCTCGATGTGCATGATATTACTAGTATGGAATAAACACATTACTTGATTGTTCATCTTGGTAATATCACGTTTACCCATATTTTATTGTGAGTGTATAAACCACTGTCAATATCGTAAATGCTCACAAAGAGATTGCATAGGCTAAATACTTAACGCGCCATGGAGCCGCAATTATGTCCAACGTAGCCTAACCATTTGTAACCTTTTGCATACTCTGACCCCGAAAAGGTTGTTACAAGTTTCAGATTGATTCGTTTCACCTTAGTAGGAAGTAGCTGATGCACTTCACACGGGAAGAGGAGGGACTGGTTAAATCAAGTCCACTGTGGCCAAAGCAAGCCTGTCCATCCACGCGCATTGCTTATGACAAACCTTCAAATGTAGACTTGTACGACTACAACAACACAATTTCAATAAAAGCATGTGAGCACATTGTATTTATGGACAGTGAATAGGCTAGGGAATCTATATGCGTACAGCATTCGGGTTGAACCTGAACTTCATTAACCCCTGAATAACGTACGCTGTGGGCATGCTGTCCAGATCTTGCTCTCCGGGTTTACAAGTGAGTGGGTGTGGGTTTAAATATCTAATGGAGAAAAGGCATTGCAGAATCTCTCATCGGACGAGAATAGCATCGTTGTGTCCACCGCCCCCACCCCACAACACCCCACCTAACGGATTTTTAAAAAGAGGTTCTTTTTCGCTTCGGCAGCCAACACTCCTGGTTTGTCTTGACTCAGCCCAAATCGCCAACAAATACCGATTCCGTCCAACATGTTCATGGGATGCATTTCTTTCAAATCTTTGGTGAGTGTTGATCATAAACTTGTTTCGCTTTACAGTGATATTGCTTCAAATGATACTAAAACAACTTGACTATGCGTTTAAGTATTGAACAATGGACGATGGAGTATTTAGCAACAGAAACTTTAAAGAAAGCCGCTCTGTGTCCCTAAAAGTAACCTTACCTCCTCTGGGCGAGAACATCCTTGAGGAATTGCCAGTCGCTATTACACTGATCATTAATGCTGACTGGTTGTCGGATGAAGCTAATAATGGGGAAATATTTCCAAGTTCCGCCCCAACATCTGTCTATCTATCCATCCCGGCATCTCCCCTCCATCTGCCTGTCGCTCTTGATGTTACTTACGTCACTCGTCCTCCGTTAGGCGCTCAACGGGGAAGCGGGACTGGCGCAAACAAGGGGGTCCTGCTCCGCAGTACCTCCCCGCCATTCAAGTGCTTTAGGTTCAAACTCCTGTTTGAAAAGAGCATGCTTGAAAACAATTTGTGTTGGTGTCATTTTAACCATTTGTCACTTTAAATTCTCGACTTTTCCTGGTGAAAACTAAAATGTGACTGTTTTGCGTTCTATCATTGAGTGCACTTACTTCACCAAGTAGGCTTTATGAGTTGATTGTACAGTGAACATATATGTTATACTACTAATATATAAATAGAAATATGGTATGAAATAGGCTATGGTCTCTGTGACTCCGCGGAAGTCATACGTGGTGGTTGACCATATTTGCACAGCCCAATATTTTCTAACTATCCTAATTAGGTTCATTAATAACAGAATAGCATCTTTAAACAGCTCAGTGTGTCTCCACCCTTAATGAAGGCCGTGCCATGTGAGGTTGTTAATACAAGTTTATGGAGATTAGACCCCAAATGATCAATACCAAACCTCTCCCTTTGTTTCGGACATCACGGTTAATTAGGCTTTAATTAGGTCGTTGTTGGGAGGTGGGTTGATGCAAAGTTTTTTAATTAATTGATAGTTCCAAAGATAAAAGTGTGCGTCGTCACATTTAATTTAAGATGGTGATGTTGATGAAGAAGGTGATTTTAAATCCATGGTTGTGGGCTATCATTAAAAATGCACAAGGAACTTTGCTATATATCTCACAAAGGCTTGTATAGCCTACAGAGATCTCACAACAGCACAACATAGTTTAAAAATGAAAATGGTAAAATGGAAATTGTTTAATAAAAGACCCCCTGTATACAATTGTTCTGTAATTCCCTATGTTAAACTTTCTGATATGCTCTTTTTTTGTTTTTGTAAAATGCCAGAGTCTACCCATCCATATCATAAATAGGATATATGTAACCACCAGGATGACAGTATAACCATAATATATAACCACCAGAATGACAGTGTATTGTTTTGTGATTGGATTGAATAGAGAATCTGCTTTGCATTGAATTTTTAATAGCAGTTGTATAGAGCCACCAACTTATGATCAGACAGCACAAAAAGTGACCCAATTTAAGTACATTCAGTCGCAGATGTATTGTAATTCTTTACTGTAGACATCATTTCATGAACACATTGTAAACTAAATTTTTAACCCTCTTTCTAAAAACTGTATCCTGAGCTGCATTTCTACTGCATGTTTAGAGGCTATAATACAAATACCATCTGTCCATAGAGATTTCAATGCTAATGTCATATTTTGTTTTGTGATGTTGCCCACACATCAGTATATATGTCTCAGAATACACAAAGTGCATTCTCTCTATCTTCATTTCTCCATCTGTCTCTGACTAAAATGGAGAAGGACAAAATGGTGGTCCTCGCCTCCACTCTCATCGTCCTTGCAAACATTTAGGCCGTCCATGAAATTCAAGGTTAATCGTTGAGAGAAACAATGCTCTTTACAGATGTTAAGATTCTGGCATTTGTGGCGAGGCGTGCTGGTGGTTTGCAAAAGCTATGTCACTTCACTTGTTTGGTCGAACGATGGAAACGTGCAATTTTGTCAGAACTTTAACACTTCAAGTGGAATTTTCCAGAAGAATAGGAGTCGAGCACAACGCATTCAAGGCAACTGCAGGCACAATGACAAGATTGAATGTGAAATACTGAGGGGGAAGTGCTGCACTACGCTTTGAAGCAGACTTATTTTTTTCTGCACAGGCAGTCGCATTAGATCAACACATTATGATCCAAATTGCTGGCAAAATATACGATTCACGACAGGATTGCGCACGTGTCCACCGACAGAATGTCAAGATCTAAACATTACTGAACAACATGGAATACCTCTCCCCAGACATACAGTATGTAAAATCTGAGTTTTCAACAGCCTCAACTACAATGAAAATGCTCAGTTTATTTGTGTTTTTATGATATAAACAGTGGCTGATACATACCAAAACTGTACATGCGTATGAGCAGAGAATGAGGAGTGGTCGCTAAACAAAGGACAATTTCAAAAACACTACATATACTCCCATATACGCAGTGGTCACTGACAACCTACATGACTTTCTCCTTTAGGTTGGTCAGGGTGACTGGCTTCAATAGTGGATGACCTTGTCGGATGACCCATCTGTCGTACTGGGCCGATACGGGGGAGGTGAGACAGCTATGCAGAGCCTGAACACTCTGATTTCCACCTCCGCAGATGGTGGGTCACCTTAAGTAAAGACAAACACAGAGGTCAAAGGTCAGTGTTGTTGGCTGTTTCTGTTGAACCCACAAAAATTCATGAAAGCTCCAACTATTTCACGTGAAAGAAATAGGATATGTTTCCAGATTACCATTTGTACCACTTAGTGAGAAGTTTAAGATCTGAGTGAGGAGGAAAACAGTTCTGTAGATTTTATGACACAATTGTGAAGGCTGCAGCCTGGAAACAAGCAAAGAAGTAGGTGACAGCTTGTGTTTTTAAAGTTTGAACTTAGACAAGATGTAAACACACACATCTGATTAGCAGAACGCCCAAAACCCTGAGGATTACTTTGTTGTTGTTACATTTACATGTTCGTTACATTTGATCTGACACCCGTCGATCATCACATAAATGTGGTCACAATATGGTTGCAATTGTGTGGTTTGTTTATACTATATAAATAAATAAACAAATCAGTAACTAAATTGGATCATTTAGTGGCTGGGTAATTATAAATGGCTTTTGACAAGATTATATATCGCAGATGATGAATGACAATTGCATGATTCAAAATATGCTCATGTGTATGTGTATACTGTCAATCACATGAAGTACAAAGAAGCACAACACATTCCTCTGTTACTCTAACAGAACACGTCTCTGTGATCACTTGCTATTAGTTGGATTTGTCACCCTTAAGGCACCCAGGTAAGGAATTTTAAACTTGATTCATAGTCGCTTAGGATAAAAGTGTCACAACTTTAAACTTTGTAAATCAGCTATAGGTCACACAGAGAGAAGAGCAACAGGGTAGTGTGGCGGCAGGTAAAAGCCATTCTACAGGTCAGTCTTTTTTTGGATTATTTTTTGCCTGGCAATTCTATGTCGGTCCAAACCCTTGAATGTATCTGAAAAAAATGCTTTGCATATTGGTTTAGTATGCTACTGTCAGATATGTTTTATGCCATGATTTGGTGAATATGATAATAGTAACTGTGTAGCACTTTGAACCATTTGCATTCCCCCAACAACTGTGTTATATAAATACATACTGCATGCAATGTAAGGGATAAGATGTACAATTTGCAGAACAACTGCATATATTTCTGGGGAGAGAAATTTTTATTTTGCTACTTAATGGACTGTCACGCAGTCCCACATTGTCTCCACAACAGTTACTAATTAAATGACCATATTGCATGCCCATAAGTAGGTGTGTGTGTGTCATAAGCCAGGGTGTCAGTGTGTTACAGCCACTTGGTTACCCCTGAATACTCAACTTAATTGGGTGTATATCTTAAGCACAGACATTTCTCCTTCTAATTAAAGATTCATGTCAGAGGCAAGACTACATGTTATTAATAAATTATATGACTTGAAATCACACAATTTACAGAATACTTGGTGGAAAAAAAATCTTTCAGATTTTTGTTCATTTCTTTCCATTGATTGGGACTTTTTAGAGAAGACTATTCATCTTGTTTTTTGGACAAAAAAGTGTTTATGAGTCCACTAATGTGAGTGTAACAGTATGTAAAAGGTGGTGTTGTATTTGCATAATGATGATACTGTGTGCAATTACTTAACATTCACATCAGTTCATTCAGACATTCATCACTGAAGGAATCAGAGTAATGGCCTTCACATTTAAATCAAGCAGCATTTGCTTTACATGGACAAAATCATATTTCATGACCAAAATAACAAAGAAACTCCATTAATTATTGTCTTAAGAACAGATTAATAAGAATTAATTAGTGGCCTGACATTTTGTATACAAAAAAAGTGAAAGGGCTAAGAATCCTAAAATGTGCATGTTTCTTAATGATTTGGGCATATCTCACATATACCTAAGTATATGTGGGGTGCTTTTTTGTTATTTGGATGATAAAATGAAATATTAAGTATATTTTCTGCTTGAGTCAACGGTCTTTGATATTTTAAAAAGAAATAGCATGACTAATCGCCTAAAGAGATATTAAGCAGTATGCCAGAAAGTGTGTAATGATATACCATTATAATGATGTCTGTATTCGTCAAAGTCTTTGACTTACTACGGTTCAAGGACATGAACCATTTGAGAGATATTTATCCTTTGCACACAAATCTATATCTTATCTTAATTTTTTTTCTTTCCTACACTTTTTCACATTCTGTCAGTCGTATCACAGATTTTTCTAACCAACGCGTCTTGAGGCTTAAGATAAAACTATTTTCATAGCGCATGAAATCCTCAATCAGTGACGGGTCAGATGAATTTCCACAATTTATTGGTAGCTAGAATATAAGAATATATGATGAAAACAATAAAGAAAGTAGATTTTACTGTGTCATAGAAAGGGACTATCAGCAAATCCATCAGATAAGGAGACATAATTAAAATGTCACCTCTCTTTGGCAGTGGATAGTCATAATCGATCTTTACATACAGTAATTCATTACTTTTTGTATTTCTAGGAAAAAGACTGATGAAGAAAGTTATCTGTGGTAGAGAGGAATGACATGGAAGGAAGCCGTTTATTTCCATAGATGGTATTAAAGGTCTATTGATGTCAGCCATTTTAACAGGCAATTAAATGACAACAAGAAAAAGGACAAGAATGAACTTCTCCAGACTGCATACAGGTTGGTATGCAGCCGGGGATGTAGCCAGCTTAGCCAGCTTCCTGTATGTATGAGGATAGTGTCCTCATGGACACGGTTTCGACTTTATCTCATTTTGGGTTGTCTGCATGACCCCTCTGGGTATGCTATACATAGGTACACAGTACATTGTCAAGGATGCCCATAATACTGAGACATGGTGAGAAATTGCCCACTTGCAGTTCTATCTTAAGTCTTCAGTACAAGTTAGCTTACCACATACATATTATATTTTGTTGTAAACACCTATAGATGTTTAGAACATAAAATAACCCAAAAACATTAGGCTGTCATGGAATAACTCAGGCTCTTACAGAGTACATTATGTGTATTGTAAAGTTGAGCTGGAAGTATATTGTATGGTTTGAGACACAGACTAAGGGTTTGGTGTCAAATTAAAAGCAAGGGGGCTATTAAGGCAGCATACAAGTGTGTGGAATGTCAAATTCATGTAGAAAATACATGATACCCTATTATGTTAGGTATAAAGCCCTTCTGAGATTAACAGCTACTCATTCTTTGATACATATACCTGATGTTGGCTACATCTACAACAGTGTAGAGTGTATGTTTCAGTATGATGGTATTCATGGGTTTAAAGGCTGTGGTGAGAGGAACGTACAGATGAGGCACAAATATAATAAATATCACATGGGCCATTATGCAATGTCTTTGATGCATTAAATTAATTCTCTAAGAATAGGACCCCCAACTCATTTAGATAGCACAGTAATTATTTTATTTTGTTATCAAGGATTTCTTCTATTTACACTAAGAATGAAAGGAACATGTGTGGTAGCCAGTTGTTACTGAAACAGTCAAGAAGCCATATACATACTTAGTGTTTACATTCCAGTTAGAGAAAAAAAAACATGTCTTAGAGAAGGTAAATGCTTATTGTCTGTAGCCTCAAGTCATACTATAGTGTGGAGGCATAGAGAATGCCACCCTTTCCCATACAATCATCAGAGGACTCGGCTGAATGTGAGCTGTAGCTAAGGGCTAATGGAGCCTCTTCTGGAGATGCTACAAACAACACACAAAGGCTTGCCATTTTTATATTGGGTAACGAAACAAACCAAAAAGCATCTATATATTTAAATATGTAAACATTTTCAAAAAATATTTTGAAAATTGCTATTCATTTGCATCGAGGTAAGCATGTTGTATTGATCCTCTGCGCAAAACAAACTTTGTATGTTTTGACAATTTCTGACTAAAGGTATGTAAGACGAATTGTCGAGACATGCTGATGCTTAACCTTAGACTCACTTTGGGACCACTGCAGGAATAAATACAATTACCAGAATTTATTACACATGTAAAATACATTTTGGAAAATATTTGACATTTGCCTGAATGTTGTTGTCTTGCATAATACGTCAGAGATGAAATATATGATTTGATATATTTTTTAATTATATCTGTGTTTATATGACTTCACAGTATGAGCTAATGTTTGATGTTATGCTACCACAGCAACAAATGAAAATAAAGGCCAGAATTTGAGGTTTAAAAACAGTAATTTGCGTGACCGGTTTGCTGTTCTTACAAAAATAAACAATCCTTTTCTCACTTAGTAGACATGTCCTTTTTTACAATGTTATGCTTGATAAATCACAGCACAAATCACATTGTATCTCTATAAAATAGTCAGTATTATTTATAATGGCTACTCTACAACAAACCAAGAATTGAATCAGTCTTCAATCACTAATTAAATTATTTTCAAATTGTCATTGTCAAACTGCTCAAGATTGTGAAACCCACATATTTAATTTATTAGCACAAACATGTGGTGCTAGCAAATAGTGCTAGCGTTTTAGTTTTAGATGAAAACCCAGTCAGAGTATTTTCAAAGGCAGGCTGTGGTTAAGCACTGAGGTGGCTGCTCTGTGTTGGTGCTGCACCTCTCTGCTCCTGGAGGTGGTCTGGGGAGCTCAGCACAGACAGACCTGTGATGCCGTGCAGCTCAGATCCACAGGGGCTTCACACCGCCACCGCATAGATGGCCACTTGTGGGTTAACTTTTCCTCTTTTTCTCCGTCTCAAATGCCACACAGTGAGGTCACATGCTGAAGCCATTTCTTGGTAGTGCCCCCCCCCCCCCACACACACATGAACTCACTTACACTCTCCTATGCACACACACTCACACACACACACACACACACACTGACCTAATTGCTCAGTATTACTGAACTAATTAATCACAGTCCCCTAATCACGGTGACAAGGTTGGGTAGGTGACATTCTCTAGAATCGCCATTCTTGTTTCTGTATCTTTCCCTCCATTAGTCGCTTACACATTCACTCTTTTGCCCATCTCTTCTTCTCACTTACATATGTGTTCACCTAATTCCATGGTTCAGCAAAAGATAAGACAATAATGTAACTGATACAAAAAAATACTGTATGCTTCCTAAATGGCTTTCTGGTTATTATACACATTAAGTTCATTAATATGGCATCGCAATGTCCTTTGGGATGTGGAGTGAGCACATTTCAGTAAAAAGACATATTTTCATAATTTCACAGTAATAGTATTCACTGTTTGCAGTGGCTTTTTTGTGCAAAAAGGCTACACCTTTTTATAACTATTTTCATACAGAGTTTAAAGAGGCTGGCCTTACAAACAACCGGTAGCACTGTTGGCACTGATAAAAGCTGTACTGATGCCTGTAATGTATCTGGCAAAGTTGTGAAGCCTATTCTTACATGTTTGTGGGGATTTCAACCCGATCACATAGCCATGTAATGAAAAACCTGATCAGCTAGTAGAAATATCACAGGTGCTTAGCTCTCTTTCATCTGATCATACCTTCAAATTGAATTTGAATGTTATATAAAAACATACAGTATCTTTATAAATGGTAAAAATGCATAATTGCCTAGAGACTGACCTGTATTCTATGCTCTTTTGGAAAAACAATCATTACAAAATCTGAAAAATACATATGCCTCTTTTCTTTTTAAAAATAGATAGATAAATGTAATAAATTGTAATGCATATACTGAATAATTACCTTTAGCCTATAATTGCATAGCAAGGCTAAATGTAAACCCTCCCCTCAGCTTTCTTGGTTTGCACTGCACTGCATTGTGGTTGTGGCTGTGTGTGTGTGTGTGTGTGTGTGTGTGTGTGTGTGTGTGTGTGTGTGTGTGTGTGTGTGTGTGTGTGTGTGTGTGTGTGTGTTTGTGTGTGCGTGCGTGTGTCTATTCACTCAGTTCCAGTGGCCTATCACAGGAGTAGCATAACTGTATTAACGAAGCACCCTGATTAATTGTCCTAAAATGTCACCCATAAATTTCCTTTCAGCGTAATGGTCCTGGTGGAAGACAGAACAATCTCCCCAGTGGTTTGAGCTGCACTAGGGCGGCAGACACTGCGCTGACACAAATAGCATCCCTGTGTCCAGTCCACCATGCCTGACGGTTATGAAATACAATTATGTGTGTGATCTGCCTAAGAACTGATCATTGGCTTCTGTCCTGTGTGGAGAAGATGAGAAACTACTCGCCCGCACACACACACACACACACGTGCACATTCACCCACACACACACACGCGCGTGCACGCACACACACACACAAATCTGAATTATACGTTGTGAGCTCACAATCAGTCACTCTTGTTATTTACTTCAATGTGTTGATTGACTGACTGATGTTGCTTTGGGAAGATACACATGTAACATAGAAAATCTCCCCCTCCTGTTGTAACACCTAACAAACTACACAAATCAAATGCTGTTTCTTTCTTGCACAACTGCAACAGTAGAATTATAATATCTGCATATTCTCTGATTACATCAAGATATTTAAAACACATTTTTAAAAGAAGTGTAATTGACAATGTGCTGCTCCATATATTAGCAAAAATGCATTTTTTAGCCTATCCACCAGCTGATTCTCCTATCTGTTCACCATAGTGAGTATGTTGCCACGGCAGCCATGGAGGCCAATTAAGGCTCAGCTGTCACCTGGCAACTCCACCCAGTCCCCTCACCAACGGCCCAATTTGCACACGCAGTGTCATTGACTGACATTGACCCTCACGTCTGCCTTCTAGATCCGAGTGTGTCCAGATTGAAACATTCAATGGATCTCCTCGGAGACGAGAGCTGGTTTGGGTCCGTCCGACTGCAGCCAGTTTGGTTCATCTCGTGACTTCAAGGCTTATCGACTTGTTTCCTTGGGTCAGTCTAGAGTTCCTAATCCTAGATATAAATATTGTATGGCTGCCTCTCTTTCTGTTTCTCTCTGTCTGTCTGTCTGTCTTTCTTTCACAGTGTGGTGTGTCCCTCCCTAATGTCTCTCTCCTGCTTTGGCCAAGGACACACATATCAGCTGGCGTCTGGGGAAAGATGCCATCCATCAGGTCATATCTGTAATGGAAACACTGGTGACAATGATCACCAGCAACAAAAACAGCAGACCATAAACATCCTGCTTGGCATACGAGAGAGAGAGAGAATGAGAGAGAGAGAGAGCATGGAAAAGCATTCAGAAATTACAGAACAAACAATATACTGTATATCTGGACATAACAGTCAAACCCCAACAAATGTTTTACCTCAAATTTACCAACCTCTTTTTATTATCATCTAAAGATTTAATCTCTCTCTTTCTCTCTTTTGCTGTGTGTGTGTGTGTGTGTGTGTGTGTGTGTGTGAGGAAGAGAGAGAGAGAGAGAGAGAGAGAGAGAGAGAGTATGTTTGTTTAATTAGATAACATTTGTTTCAGCTTCCTTGCATTCTGTTTGTTTATCTGCGTGTCAGCGCTGACACTGGCCAATTAGTGGAGTGAAATGGATTTGCCTTCCCTGCATCCACTATGAAAAGAAGGAGAGAAGTGAGATGTTTGCTCAGAGAAAAATGAGAAGAGAGGCAGTGAGAAATAGCATGTTAGTTAAAAAAAAAAAAATGACAGACAGAAAAGCTTGACAGTTGTTATTGTGATAGTTATTAGAATCATTTTCGAGAGCCTATGAAAACAATCTCCCAAGGTTCTCCCAAGAAAATTTCAGTTAAAGGTAGTAGGAGGTATAAAATATAAATGGCACCATTTTATGCTAACACTGAATGATGACCAGTTCTTTGAATGGTAACCATGCCTAATGCATAGTGCTTAAATAGAAATCAAACATAAAACTCAAATGAGGGAGTCTAGATCTTCACTGTAATTAGACTATTTGATTCTAATGTTAGCTCATAGTCTGATGTTCAAACTCTGACGAATGTCTAAAATGAAATGTATTGAATTATTTTTGCTCTCGAGACAGATTTGAGTAAATATGAACTACCGGTCAAAAGTTTGGGGTCACTTAGAAATTTCCATTCCACTCCATTATAGACAAAATACCAGCTGAGATCAGTTGCATTGTTCTTTTAATCAGGGCAGCAGTTTTCAGATTACATTATGTGCTTACATATTTGCAAAGGGGTTCTCGACTGTTGTGTAGAAAGAAATGGCTGATCTTTAATGCAATATCTACATTGCCCATTATCAGCAACCATCCATCCAATGTTCCAAAGGCACATTCTGTTTACTTATCTGATATCATTTTAAGGCTAACTGAGAAAACATCGGAGAACCCTTTTGTAATTATGCAAGCACATAATGTAATCTGAAAACTGCTGCCTTGATTAAAAAACAATGCAACTGATCTCAGCTGGTATTCTGTCTATCTATAATGGAGTAGAATGGAAATGTCTAAGTGACCCCAAACTTTTGACCGGTAGTGTATCTACAAAGAACAAATTATCTTTAGTAATGGTGTCAATAATGCAGAAAATCTCAATGTTTTAGCACTCGCATGTGAATAGAGAACCAAGGTTCAATAAGTTAATCACGTGTGCAGCATGCAGTGTGTACTCAAGGTGTCAAGGTGGGCCTATTCACACTGGGAGTCGGTTAGCGCAGTCCCTTTGAAGCACTGCTATACCAAGCAGTTATCTCATTTTGATGTAGGTCCCCATGATTAATGTGTTCAACTTGACATGCTTCAGGACTGAAAAGCACATGATTCTGACATGTATCTCCAGGGAGATAAGGGATTCTGAGTTTGCTCATCATACAGTCACTGCAACCCATCTTATTCTTCACACAAGCAGCATTCATGCTCATGGGATCAGAGCTATATATCGTAGAGTATATTGTTCACATTACTTAAAATACCTTAACTGAAAGCATTTCATATATTTTTTTTTATATATTTTTCATATAAGTTGTCATCTCAAATGGTCAAATCTGTCACATTTTGGCAAAATGTAATTTGAACTCTCTTATAACATCATGGACACAGTTGTGAGAATATATAGTATATTGCCTTTTACCTTTTCAAATGTTTGTAAATGTTTCCACAGATATTTAATGGGGCTGAGTTCTGCTGATAGGTGGGAAAGGCACAGTCTTCCACAGAGACATCGTGCCTTGGGGGCTGGGTGTCTTGGGGAAGAGGATTCACTCTCAAGGAGGGCAATCAGGACATTGATTCTAAAAATGCATCCAAGCTCTGTCAGGCTCAGCAAAAGTGCAGTCATCAGACCTCAACTACATTGAATGTCTTTGGAAACATTTGAGGAGTTAAATGGCAGACCATACTCTGACATCTAAGAGATGCTGTAAGATGCTGGTCATTGTCAACGTATCTGTAATGTAAAATTCTTTAGATGTTTGTTGAGTTTTTGCTTCCTTTACCCACTGTATATCAGTGGAAAACTGTTTTTGCTAAAGAAAAAACATGTTTTATTGTTTTTGAACAGGGTGCAGGTACAGCATCAAACCACATGTCCTTAAATGTCCTTTCCTCATATAACAAGTTTGTCAAACAGCTGCCTTGAGACACATGCTTTTCATCCATTTCCAAACTGCCATGCTGTCTTTCTTGACACAGCATTGTTCTACTTCAGTCAGAGTGTTGCAGCCAACAAAATAATATCTGCCTTTTATCTTTAACATAGCTGGATACCCCTTGCCTGTGGCTGGATGTAGACACCTCTACTGAGCTAGCAAGGGCCCTTAGCTTTTAGCTTGGGGCACAAAAGAATCACAGTGTCTCTTGTCACCCTAAGGCAGCAGTCGAAGACTATTAGAGTCAAAAAACAATGTTGTGTTTATGCTACAGCTTTTCCAGGCGTTTTTTGTCAGAAATATCATTTTTCTCCTTGCCAGTTGGTTGCCTGGCTCTGGTGTGGAATATCAACAGATTCTCAAACACATATATGGGAGGGGAAAGCCATTGGGGGTGGGGCGGGGTTAGGGGAAGCAGCATAAAGCCAAGCAAAAAAAAAAATCAACATAATCTGAAGGATCATTTTGCATTTTGTTTAACAAATCTGTCTGGAAGATCAGAATGATACAGAATAGAAACGGGGAGATGATTATCTTTGAATTGTTCCATGACTTGATTTTATCATGAGAATAAAAATGATGTGTCTCCCTTGCTATTGACTGTGTGCGTACAAATTGGCTTTACGAGTCCACTTTCATTAATGCCGTATAAAATCGAAACAGAAGTCTGTATCACCATTAGATGCGTCAAGTAACAGTAATGTCCTAATTTATGTGACAGTGGTGAGAATCTCATCCCATTAACACACTTGGTGTAAATCAGAGACAAGCCTGTCCAAAATATCTGACACAAAAAGCATGGGAGTATTCAGTTACAGACAAAGTCCTTGGACAGAGTGTGGACTGAGCTGACCTGTCCAGTTTGTGACAAACAAGATGAAAGACAAAGAGGAAAAGGGAGAGGGAGAGAGATAGAGAGAGAAAGATAGAGAGTGGAAGAGATAGAGAGAAAGATTTTCATCGCCATACCTGACGTTCTGTTGTGCTTGACCTTAACAGAGTGGTATATTGTCAGAAACAGAGTGTGATCTAATCATGACTTGAGATGCAGCTTGTCCGTCATCCAAGAAGGGGGTATGCAGAAGAGTGGGAAGTAGGAAACAAATAAATAAACAAACCAAATAGTCTGTTCAAAAACACCTTTCTCTCATCCCACGTCGGGAAATGGAGGGTTTAAGTAGTCTATCAGGAGGCTCATTTATTAACTTTATGCAGATCCTCCTGAATGTCCCCTCGCTCAAAAAAGTTTTGTAAGTCATACATATACATACCGTCAGAAAATCTGGGTCATATTTCACTCTTTAAGCATTTTTCCTCCCTCTTCTGCCTTTGCATTAATTTCAGTCCCCTGCTCTGAATGAAATTTTAAAGGTAGTCTCCTGGGAAAGGAAAGACTATTATGAAAATATCAGTGACCTTTCCTCTGGTCCTTCATGGACACCCATATATGGCTGTAACGAAGTATTTAGGACTTTGTACGGCCTGTAGTATCATTAACTTATGCCAGTCTTAATAAATGTTCATGTCACTTTATTAAAGAAAATTAAGCACATCAGTATATATTTTATGATACCATAAAAGCGAGAATGGTAGCACACATTCATTTTTCCAATGTATATTAAAGTTCTTTTAATTTCCGAAGTATGCTACATAATTAATCCCTGCTTGCTGTGAACCTGGTGTAAAATATTTTAGCCTGTCCAACCCCAGTGGTCTTTTACGCCACCAATATTCGGTTTAGGTGAATCTCTGGATATACATTATTGACTTCTCTTCTCAGTGTGAGTACTGGTTTCTATGTGCTGCTTTTTAATGATAGGCTGAGAAGCTGAGGCCTCCTATGGTTTGATAGGGTCCATGAGCAGCACCCTGAGTGTTTTGCTGTGAGCCTGAAGCTTTAGACAGGTTCAGTGCAGTAATCATTTTAGACCACATTTCTCTGGCAAAGCTTTAGTTGTGTTGACATGAGGCACGCTTCTTTGGTGAAAACACAATTGTGTGTGTATGTGTGTGTGTGTGTGTATGTCTTATTCCCTGTGTGTGTATCTGTGTGTATATGTGTCTTACCTGTGCCTATCCCTTTCCTCTTCTCCATAAACAGTAAATAAGACAGGAATCAAACATGGATGAAAGGTTATGGTCTCCAGGTCCACCACCACACACACATGCGATTTAATACATTTCTTCCTAGTTACATTGGGACCTTGTTCACATGGCCCCATATATATCCATGGGGTTTTCTATGCATTTTGGCCTTTCGTCAACAACTCAAACTGAATACGGTTATTTTATAAACTCCGACCAAGGTAAAGAATTTTTGAAAACTCTAGCTTCCATGTTTGAGTATAGACAGGGAAAACAGAGTTTTGGACTGAAAAGGTGACATTCTGTCCTTTGTCTGAATTTTCTTCAGGTTCTCATGTTCTCAACAGCCACCCACGGATGTTTATGCATATTCGTGTGGACGCTCAAAGGAGGAAAAATATCAGTATTAAAAAAAAAACGGGTTTGGACAAAACCTTAGAGGGCCTGTGCTTTTATCCATTTTCACTGCAGAGTAGAGAAAAGTGTAACCCTTTTTTATGTCCTCATCTTGGTAGCAATGACAATGAATTGGCACTTCAACTTTGACTTCTTCAACGGGAAAAACACCCCACTCTCCCACTGTGTTCGCTTTCCCACTTACTGAGAGTGAATGAACACTCTCCAAAACTCACAGCTGTTCAATCTAAAAACACAAACTCTGCCTGTGACAAAAAAGCAAAGAGGTGAGGCCTCGTGTTGCACTCTGGAGTGGACATCAAAGCTAGTGGCTGTAGGACAGTCCAACAAAAGAACAGTCGTTTATCTTGGGACTCTTTTTTTTGGCTTTAGCGGAGACCAAACCTGGAACTAGACATTCTACCATCATCAGAGCAGCATAAAAAGAGCCAACCTAAACCCCTGATTCTTCAAAAACTGAATAAGGTATTCTGCATTCCTTTCCCAAGGATGTTAACAGAATAGTGAGGCAAACCTAGTTAAGAGTTGCTGTTTAGTTGTCTTGCTTTGATGTGACGATCCATAATAACACAAAACATCCAGTGTTAAGGTGCTTAAGTGAGAACTCTTTCTTTCTGCGACGCTACAGTAGGTTAGCGGAAGCCACAACTGAACACTAAATTAGATAAACAAAGAAGCAGCATCGCTCTGCTTATTTGAGCTGTGGCATACAATGTCGGGATTGAAAGTATAATTACAGAAGTGCCTGTCTGTAATCGAAAAAAAGAGAGGGAGAAGAAATGTGAAAACGTTTTAATCAGACTTCCTGTGATAATTGGTTTCTGATGTGCCATTTATCTTTATCGCCCCCCCCAACTTCCCTTTCTTCACTCTGCAGTCTCTCCAACAGTACTACACTTCCATACCCCAGGTGTTTTAATTAGTCTAACAAGCTCTGATACATAAAATGCGTAGAGAGACAGACAGCAGTGTGGTTAAATAAATGAATTGATATGTAAAGATAAATGATCTGTGCCACTTCAAAAGCACTGAGTAAAGCCCGAGTATGTTACAGCAACAACTTCACATCTCAATGAATTATAAAGTGCAGAATTTCCACTGACAAGCAGAGTTGAGAAAAGTATAACTTTCAGTAATGACCCAAAGGTGACCTACATGTTTCAGGACATTACAACTTGCAAGGCTTTTTTTACGTCGTGTTGAGTGCCCTTTAACTTTGCTTTTACCATACTGTATTCAGTGTATGTCTGTTCAGTCATTGTAACTCAATCAATATCAAGCTGTGTCTTTCTTCCCAAAATATGTCGCCTTAATTATAATAAATGTAATGAGAAAACATCCCCCAAATTTTTCATTTCAAATCTTTCAGTGCTCTTCTCACAGATTGTCACAAACAAATTAATCTGGAGATCTTTGAAAAGGAAAAATTTTTACATGGTTCCGACTATGGTGACATTTGAAATTAAACTGACATGAATATCATCATCTCTCTTCTTAGCTAAGACTTTGTCTATCCATGCATTCATGGCTCACAGTCAAACAACCATTTCACATAAACAAAGGAAGGAAATCTGTTCACAAACTGTGTCTCGATTCCAACTGTGAGTACGGCGTGAGCCAGCTTTGTAGTCCGTCTCGCTACTGATCTCCTGCCGTGACTTTCATTTGACTCACAGTGTGTCACACGTTAATTATATAAACGTACACATGCAACTCTGTTAGTCTGTGATGTGAGGCTTTTGTCCCAGCTGCCGAGAATGAACTGCTGTAAAAAAGAGAGAATTTATTGGGGGCGTTTGACAGATATATTTCATTATTAATTTCTGCAGTTCCATCTTTATATATCCGGCTGCTTTGTGGCAATAGTGTTGCAGTACATTAAAACAAGAATCAAAAACTTTGGCTGGTTTTGGTCTTGGTTTTTGGAAGTGTGCTGTTATCACTTTATTGATCCATATATGAAGATTTAAGATTGAAAGTATTGTCTACAGTTCTTGTTGATGACCTAAAATTGTATCCACTTTGTACAAATGTCTTTAGGAGTGCATTTTCAATACACGTCTCTTGTCCTCTGTTGCTTAAGTATGGATGAGAGCTAGCTATCTGCTACATTATAATGGCATGGCAAACACATTTTCATTCATTATTCATGAAGTAGACATTTCATTCTTTTAATAGCATTTGGTTTGCCATTCCAGTCAGGATTAGCCAGAATGTAGAGAAACTACAACCACCTGTTTTTTGCCAGCTACTGACTGCATAAGCCTTCAATTAATTTGCTGATATCTAGTCATAGCCGCTCCTCCCCTTAATAACCTAGATATGGAAACACAGTGTTCTTTGAATAGTCAAAGCCACAAGTGTTTATGTTGGCGTTACACATATCATGATTCATGATTGTACTGTGACCAAATTTTTGTCCCAACTATAAAACAACCCAAATCCAATATAAGTAGACAGTCAGTTCCCCATGGGAGAAGGTCTGTTTATGGTGAAGGTGTGCCAACGCCCTTTGTTACAGTTGGGAGTGTGCAACAGAGAGAGAGAGAGAGAGAGAGAGAGAGAGAGAAAGGGGAGGGGAAAGAGTGACGTTTGAGGGGCACTTTACAAAACTTGCCTGGTGGAAGATCCTCTGTATCACCTAAAGAGTCTTTGTCAGTCATTGGAAAGCTGTCACCTTGTGGGAGATACAGGGGAGAGACTGTGTGACAGATGCGAATTAATGAGAGGCGTATGACAGCCACTAAAAGAGAAGGAGAAGAGGGAGAGGGCTGGAAGGGGTGGTGGGGGGCTGGCTGGCAAATGGTAGACAGGCCTTTGTCTTCTGCAGATGAGGCCAGAGACCAGCTATGGCCACCACTAAAGAGAAGGAGAAGAGGAGAGATAGACAGCTAAATGAGAGTCTGTATGTAGTCAAGAGTGGTTCTTTAATGGCTAATGGCAAGGAGTTTTTCTCCACTTGTATTTCTAATGAACATTTTCCTCAACCTCTTTCATGACGACACACAAGTAGGCATTATTGCAAAACCCACCCCTCATCTAAATAAAAAGCATGTTGTCAAGTGCAACCACTTACTGCACCCTGCATGCTAGCATGGCTCATCTACTGCAAGACATGACTACTGAAGGATTACCACCAGGATGTAAGAGCAGTTAAAGTCACTGTTCATTGCTTAATTTCAAATCAAACACATCCATACATGTTGTTTAGGGATAAGGCCTCACAACCCTATTCATGATAACAATGCTGAGCAGGTGTTGTAATTAGTTGTTTCCAAGATGTCGCCTGGTTAATGTCATGAATGGCCATTCAGGCTACATTGGAAAGTAATGGATGTGGGAATGAGTACAAAGCAATCAAGAAACAAAGCATCACCTTTGTTCACAGTGTACTGTAATCCTTACCAAATAACACCCTCTCCAAATTGCAATTTAGCATCCAAATTAGCGCCTGGAGCAGGATGCTAGTTTACATTACATATTAGCCAAGCAGAGAAGATTGCTATGTGTGAACGCGTGTCTGTGGGCTTGTGTGTCTGTGTGTGTGTGTTTTGTGTGTGTGTGCATGTGTGCGTGTGTATGTTTGCCTGTGAGTTGATGTAACAATTTGTGGGATGCAGGAGGAGGATGCAGCTCTCTATTGCGGTAAATGAGTTCTGTCAATGTTCCTGCATCTCAATTAAAACCTGTGAACAATGGGGAGCACTGCTGGTGGATGTCGAGGGCGTTTTGTCACTGCAACGTCAAAGCAAGACCTCATGTGCCACCATACAAATAGAAAAACTTCCTCCATCTCACCAACTAACAGCCTATTGTCGGTGTCATTCAACACAATTCTTACTGATTGCTTATAGCCTACCTATTCCAAAATGCCTAAAATCATCGATGATAATGAATGCTGATACCTCCAACATTGAATTAACTGAAACAAATGACTAATACTTATACTGTATCATGAGTCAAATATTTATGTATTAACTGGTCTCAGCAACAGCTATTTTTGTGTCAACTCTCAACGGAACTGTCAAGATTCCATGAGTCAACAGTCATTTTGTCCTCTGCCAGTATAACCTTAAGAAGATCCCCACTTGTGTCAGTCCCTGTTGTTGAACACCACCTTCATTTTATCAGGGCTGGGAAGGTTACTTTTGAAGTGTAATCACTTATTCATCACTAATTTTCATCACTTTAATTAAAATGTAAAAAGTAATGTAACTATCTACTTTATCAAAGAAAGATGCCAAAAGCAACAGAATGAATGTAACCCCTGTTATAACCAACATTTAATTTGTAACTGTAATTTAGTTACATATGGCTTCTCACTAACTACAACATATTACATAAGCATTCATTTTGTAAAGTATTTACATACAGTAAGTCTGTTGCATTTTATGAATACACACATTATGTTTTAAGAAAACTACAGGAAGATGTCCCCTGAGATGAACGGACAAATGAGGCTGTGATGAGGTCTCACATCATCCACCACCACAGGGTACAGTCACATCATCTCCCAACAGGCCAGTCGAGTCTAAGTACTGGGTGGGCCGTCAAGCTGTTCGAGATGGCAGAGCAACAAAACACACAATCCTCAAAGGTCAGCATATTCTGGGAGAAAAACAAGCAGGTAGAAGTCAAAAATTCAAAAAGTGAATGAAAGAAATAAAGAGAGGAGACAACGACAATACACAAACATACACACACACACACACACCTAAAGACACACACACACACAAAAAAACTGAAGAGAGAAGGAGAGAGAGAAAAAGAAAAAAAATTGACGAGTCAAACCGAATGAGAAATGTTGATTTAAACGGGTAAATCTTGGCATGTCTATTTTCAGCTGGCGCTGAAAGGGAGAAGAGGAGAGAATCAGTGGAGTGAGTTTATCAGCGTGGCACCTGCTCCAGAACATTCTTGATGAAGCAAAGGTTGTCTTCATTAGGCACATTAATATTCATGACGCATGGTAATTTTGACACGGAAAAGGTCTCCGTAACCTTTTCTTGTGCGAGAATTTTTTACTTCTCAAGGAAATTACAGTCCGGCAATGACTTAATTAATGCTTGCTTTCTTGGCTGGAGCTTGAAGAGCTGTCAGTTTGGGGCTGAGGTACCTGTCAAACAGGCAGAGGGCTGGGGGTGAGCGAGGGATTGAGAGAGAGGAGGAGAGGAGAGGAGAAGAAGGGCAGATGCAGACTGAAACACACATTGAAATGTAGGCGCTTTTTTCCATCCCTTCATCGCATTCATCTCTTTTTTTTGTTGTTTTCTGTTCCTTTTCTGAATCACTTGTCAAAGTCAAGCTTCCTGTCCTCTAGTTTTTCATTTATTTGTCTTCACTTTTCTTTCTGTGGTATAGAGGATAGAACTCAAGGTTGACTCGCTTCTTATTCACATTGCAGTCTCATCATAGTTATGTGGGTTATGCATATAATTGTAGTCCACTGGGTTGTTTCCTAAAACCACAAGTAAATCTCTGAAGATGTTCCTCTTACTGTTATTGTACCTATAAGTTTAAAATGTTGAACATATAATTCCAATTTCAATAAAGGTGTAGTTCATAAAAAATATTGAATGATTGTTGGGTTTAAAGAACCATATGATATTTGATACACTGCTATGCATTAGAACTATGTTCAAAAATAAATAAGACGTTGCATTGTCGTACCTATTTTCAATCTCACCTTCTCACAACAAACCCCAGACATACCTGATAACACTAAACCACTAAACTTTACGAGACTTGTACAAGTGAATCATTGTTTCTCCTCACCAACATCAGACTGTAAAAAATTTGAACATACGGTAGCATTTCCTTTATCATGTCTCATAAAAATAGTAATATACCAGAGCTCTTGTTCCACAATATGGAGGACGGTGTGCTCTACTGATAATGCTGAGATGACAGATGATTCCATACTGGGAGGTTTTGGTGCGGCCAGATAGCTGATGTAATAAATAGCTGGGAGAGAGAAAGACTATAGGCATAGAAAGGGTTAGTGAGTGTGTAAATATGTGTGTGTGTGTGTGTGTGTGTCAGAGGGAGAGAGAAAGAAACAAAGCAGCACCGCACCACCCTACTGTAGCCATTTTGGAAGAAAGCCTGCATCATTGTGTAAACATGTAAATAATACAGGATTATTTATGGCGATGGGGCCTCAATTTGAGCAAGTACCTCCCACACAGTAGCATTCAGAAGAGACCACTCGCTATGTCTGGCTTAAGGTCACTTATACACCCCTACCCTCCCCATTCTTATTTCTATTATACTATCGACATTTTTACACATGACCTCTGGACAAAATGATGGGCAATTAGGAATGCATTACAAACACAGTTGAGTGTTCAGATATGAAGCTCATGAGCCAACATTGCACGGGTGGGAGTTGTTCACTCATACAGCATATACTCTGGGTAGTTTGAGTGAGGGGTGGTGCCAGCGTTGAGCTTCCAGGTGGTGGGGTATGTGGCACAATATATTTGGCTGCTGTCACGTTGTTTGTTTGCCACATACAGCATGGACGAACAAACAGCAGCCACAATGCATATTTTTGTGTCGCTAGTACTGCGTGTGCCAGGTTGCACGTGCAGAAAACCCAGAGAAGAAACAAAACAGTAGCTCTCTCCGTGCACAAAGACTTTACCGGAGAAGGAGAGCTACAGCGTTTTTGGCTGTATGCCCGCGCATTTGCCTCATGACTTCGGCGTGGGATCTAATGGACAGCAGCTCGCGAATTTCCTCATCCTTCCAGTCAGATATTGTTATTCTTGATGGTGTCGTGTCGTGTCTGTAAAATGACAATGCTGCATTGCCCTGACATTTAAGTACTTTAAGTTTTCCGCCACACAGGCGCATTGAAGAAACGTCATCAACACGGCCCCTCGCTAGGTGTGAATCTACCTGTGCGTTAACCTTTTTGCTCACACCTATGTTCACCTGTGCAGCACCACGGAAATGTAGTGTCAGACGTGGGTGATTCCTAGGTAGAACATAATCTGGACATTTTGTTTACACATGAAGCCTGCCTGTTTAGTGTCTGGAAAATATCAGGAGTTCATTGTATGTCTGAAAACAGTTTATATATAGTCAATATGGAGGACAAAAACAAAGATGAAGAGAGGCTGGAGCAAGCAGTTGAGATGGAGGGAGAGGGGGAGGAAGCTCCAAGGACAGAAATAATTAGTTCTGATGAAAACAACCCATGCTATGACAAAAACACTTTCAAGCCATCTTTAAACAAGACCCCTTAGCTGAGGATGATGACGCCCCCCCCCACACACACACTCACACACTAACATAAAAACATCTTTTAACAAGCACTACAAGTCTGATGCGTTCTGAGCGATCACTCGTCCGAACGCCCTGTCATTTCCAAATCTGCTCACACACACAGATAGGTGGCATAAATATGTAAATGGTATTGTCACTAACATTGCAGATGATTAGGTATGCAACCTTTTTTCATCCTGTATTTCATTCATTATTATTTGTCTCTGCCTTTTTCCTTCCTGCCTTTTGTGAAAAGGCTCTCCTCCTCAATGCATCAGACTGTTGTCTCTGGACGGAAGGTGTTGCTTTGATCACTCTCATCGCTCAAAGTGAAATCTGTCATGATGACTTACAATGCCCAGGGAGAATTAATGATACTCGGCGTTGCCTGCCGGCAGCAAAGTTGCCCCTGTTGGCTGTGCTGTGGTGTGGGCCAAAGAAAATGACCAGATGTTCGCCGGTGAGGAGCCGCCTACCTTATGCAGTTCCAACAAAGAGCTCACCAGTCAGTCATTGAGGAGTTTCTGTAATATTTTATTGCAAATCTGCTACAGACTTTAAAGTAAAGCTTAGTAAGGCTGTGAAAAGGGTAAACAAATGACTGTCGCCTAATACTCTGATACTCCAAAAGTATCTGAGTATCAGAGTATCAAGTGCTTTGGTTAGGGCCCTATACGTTGAAGTTGAAAGATGTCTTTCCAGCATTTATAACTATATCTTTATTGGTATCAACAATGAATCCCTTACTATGTCTTGGGTTTTTCTTGAAGACAAATGTGATCAAATGACTTCAAACCATGTGGATTTTCAAACCATGTGGAAAATGTGGATTTTTTGCTCTCTCTCTCTCTCTCTGGTGATTCACCTAGGATAATGTAATCAATCTAGGTAGAGTTCCTCAAAAGGGCAGAGCTACCATCCCTACTAAATGGTCCAGTAACCTTTGATATCCTCCCACTCATAGTGTCGACATTCGTAGTACAGCAAAAAGCTTCAGGGAAATAGTCCCTGCTGATTCTCTCATTAACAACCCCTTTTGGACTCAAATCCAGTCCACTCCATACTCCTACCTATATTTTTTCTCCTTTCTACTATGTTCTATTGCCTTCTCTGCCCCCACACATAAATATGCTATACATACACATATAAATATATATGTTGTATATGTATCTATCTATAGTCCGGCAGATGCTGGTCCCATTTGTACTTCCACTGACATTCCTATGGGGGGATTGCTTAGGGATTCAGCAGCCGCAGCCAATCCAGCGGCGCGCTCATGGATCACACTGACACTTGGTCGGCATCAGCAGATTATGAACTATGGGAGCCCTGACACAGGCGCATTGTTCTTCCATCTGAATATGAACAATAAGGCCCCAACAAATCCGCCCGCTGACAGCTTATTCGCTCTTATCACTCCAGTGGGGTGGCGGGGATGCAATCTGCAGGCCTACACACCCCACCCAGCCACCCCCCCCCCCCCATCCCCAACCCACCCCCCTCGAGCTAGTGCCGAGGGCAAGATAGAGGCAAGCCTACAGACTCACACACTCACACACTCTCTCTGTGGATCTTGTTTCCCCTCTCTCTCTCTTTCTCTCGCTCTCTCTCTCACACACACACACGAGTTAAAACACATGCGCATCTGCACAGCTGATATGCTCTGGCATGCATAGCCTAAACACTTGCCCCCCTCTTTATGATGTAATAGGGAGGCTGATTTCTTTTTATTTTATTTTGTCAGAATGCTGCAAAGAAGGCCCATAAAATCAGACAACCACTTCATGTACAGTGCATGCTGTGAGTTCTCACAAACATTTCAGCTTGCTGTCAAAATAGGCCAAGTGCCTTTTCCCATGATTGTTAAGGTGCACAACAAATAATTACTGAATGTGTACTCATCTGTAGGGTGTGCTAAATGTGTAATCATTCTTATTCTCTTTTACGCCAAGAGTAGAGAAACAGTTGAACTGTAAGTTGGGGGAAATATTCTCACTACCTAGTAATGACAATGAATGTAACCTGGAAGGGCCAGTAGAGTGACACTATGCTTCAAATGTTCTCTTCGACTACAGCGTAAAAATCTGCCCTTGCATTCCTGAAGCTGTCCACATGCTGTTTGATAAATTTACAGTAATGGCTGCTGTCATTATGCCTAAATTTTTTTGAAAACGAGGCTAAAAATCCTGCTGAGTTCAGCATATCATAACTACTGTATGAGTGCAGGAGTTTGCTTTGCCAGCTTGTATTTAAAATGGCAAACAGCAACACAGATACCCTGTTCATAGAGCCCATGTCTTATTATCATATACCCAAAAGTGAGCATAAGCAACAAGCTCCAGATTCAGTTTATCATATTGCACACCTAAAATTGGATATTCAAAGTGATGACAGACAGACATACAGACAGATAGATAGATAGATAGATAGATAGATAGATAGATAGATACTTTACTAATCCTGAGGGAATACTGACACATTATTTAAATAATGACAGATTATTTTTAAATCATTCTGGAGAAATCTAGAGACATGACCTGTGTGTTTAATTACCTTTTCTGTTACTCAATCTGTATGTAGAAACTTCTTGCATACAAAAATGTATGTTTTTCGGTTCCACTGCAGAGACTGTGGCCTGCAGCTCCCTCTACACTGAATCGAAGCTCCAGATCAAGAGCTAAATAAGGTGGGATCTTGAGAGGACAGCGGCTGACATCCAGCACTTCCTGAATAATGAAGCAGATGATTAAGATGACTACGGCCAGCTCATCCATTCATTCTGTGTACATTTTAGAGCAAAAGTGTGACTCGCGTATTCAAATATTCAGGAGATTCTCTAATGAGGTTTTGAAAATAGAGTTTCTAGTTCACTTTGCCCTGCCCATAGCCAGAGGGGAAGAACACCTGAGAGTTTACCCTCATGTACGGTTCAATTGAATCACAAAGGAGATGTTCGCTAGTTTCCCCAAATCAAACTGCTTTGAGGCATCACGTATTACGCTGGGTCGGTGATTTGATACCTCAAAACCAAACACATTACCAAAAACATGAGCACATACACAAGTATAGTTCTATGACAGTGAATGCAACATACTTGTGTCAAATTCATCTCAACAGACAGGCTATTCTCCACCCACCTGCTCTATATGCAGACAGACCCTGTTTCTGTGTCCCAGTGAGGGACTGAGTCTGTAGGAGGCCCCGTGTACACTGGAGCACTGCTGTCAGGACAAATGTAGCTCCTTCGCTGCCTAAGTGGAGTGGAGGGGGTGGGGGGGTCTGGGAACGAGTCTCTAAGGTTCGGGCACACTGCACACACACTGCTAACACGGTAATGGGTTTGCTAATGCAGTTGTAATTCACTGGTGAGCAACCAGCACAAACACAGACACACACACACACACACACACACACACACACACACAGAGGGGGAGGGAGGGAGAGAGAAGAGTGTAAATGCATGAATGTCTCCATCATCCAAAAGAATTCAAAATAAAACCGGGCATCTCATAATTAAAGAATAGTGCAGACAAAATGCTCCAGTCATGTCAATCACAGGCTGTCTTTGAATGCAACATCAAACAGTGTGAGGTACGGTGACGGTTGTGGAAGAAACTGTAAATATATTTTGACACCATCTGAGTCTGTTTAATCATGGGAGTGCAGAAAGCTGATCTAAACACTGACAGGTGCCAGTCACTTTAATTCACATCATCTGTCACTGAAATTTGCAATGATGAAAAACAGCCTCTGATGAGATTATTTCCTCCTACCTCCCAGATTCTTTTTGGGAAAACTGATGAAAGGACTTCAGTTTACATATTCAGCATTCATTGCCCTCTTTGAGGTGTGTCGCCAGTTCTTACCTGCTTAGACTTTTTTAGAGATTTTATTTGGGAAGTGAGGAAGTTTAATGTCATATTATGTATTATGCATTTTGCATCTACTGTAGCAACTATCATCAGTTATCTACAAAACATTGAAGCAGAATGTAAACTGTAAAAATATATTCCAATGAATACATTACTGAGTAACTTTGAGAGTCAGTGCAGACCTGTACTGTGAAGAGTGACAACAATGCATGTCAAAAATGAACGGTCTTCATTTCATCTGCATTGTTTTTGTTCAGCTTTTCATATGCAGACAATTCATGTTCATTGTTGATCTTTTTTTTATATAAAATCATGATAAAGAGCAACACAAGCCTGTGCCAATGGACGAGGTGCCTTCAGTCTACACAGACAAGACAAGTGTGGGCATGCCTTTAAAATCTGATTCAATACCATATGCAGCCTGCTAATGAACCAAGGGGGCACCTTGAAAAGCAGATACATTCAAACAGCTATCATTCAAAACTTGGCTTAAGAAGGATATAGGCCATTCTTGATGAATTGCTACCTGTCTCTCCCTGCTTGTATGTGCTTCCCTCTCTGAAGTACACACACACACACACACACACACACACACACACACACACACACACACACACACACACACAGAGAGAGAGAGAGAGAGAGAGAGAGTGAGAAACTTGTGATTTTGTGCTGGTGGCAGGCAGCTTGTCTGTGAGTGTGCCCTTTCCCTGCTCCAATTAGACAGCAGCGGCAGGTTCTCATCAGCTGTCCAATGGCCTCCAAATGGCTTTCCAGTGCCAAGTCTGTCAAGAAATTAACACATCAGCCACTGACAGCTGCTCATTTTAGCGCTCACACACACACACACACACACACACACGTCAGGCCTCTTAACCGGCAGAGATAATGATGCGCCACCCATCTCTGATTAGGGGGGGATGATGCATAAACACCCACACACACATACACCCACCCACACACACACATGCCCACACACACATGTGCCCACTTTCACACACACATACTGATCTGTGATTCTGCATAGTCTGTATTTCCTGTCATTAATTGGCTGAGACAAAAAAAAAAATGTTGACAGCTCATCATAATTTGATCTCAGCAGAGGCCATCAGGCCCATCAGAGAACCCATGGATGGACCTTTATTTATTCATTTTTTTAAAGAGACCGATGTGTAATCTCTGCCTTCATTTTCATTTCACCACAATCTGCTTTGCGGCACATCAGTCTAAGGAAGTATGGTGTCTGCTGGCGTGCTGCAATCTTTCTAACTTCCCCTCCGTTTTCTCACCCTAGAGTGACGAGGTGGCACGACATTGTTTTCAAGTTGGATGCTGCGCACACAGACATACAGTACTGTAGATCAATGTGTGCGTGAACACAAGTCACACTGTGTTAGCCGTGCACACCGCTAAAACACACAGAATGTTACCTCACAACAGTAATACAGCTGTCTACCTGGGCTCTGCTGCTCTTGACTGATATGACCTGGAGCTTACGCGGAGTCTTTGTGCCATAATCGAAGTGTGACTGACGGATGTACTGCAGCTCGTTTTATCAGTCACCCCCCTACACACACACACACACACACACACACACACACACACACACCCACACACACACACACACACACACACACACACACACACACACAGCCGCCCAACCACAGTCTGCTGTTTGTGCTCAGCGTGCGTGAGGGAAGAACGAACGGGAGCCTCTTTAGGGCTTGAATGGCTCCTCATTCCCCTGGCGGCTCGCGTCGCGCCACTGGGGAGTTTCCAGTCGTTGCCTGGCACTGAGGATTGGTGATGCACTCCCAAGGGAGCACACACACACACACACACACACACACACACACACACACACACACACTGGCGTGCGCTCAGAGGATGAAGAGTGAGTACGGTACAGAGCTGCAAACACACACACGGCTCACATGGCACTCACGTTCGAGACTGGCGCCATATCTGCTACAGTGCTGTAGTGTGCATCGATGCGACAGACTGAGGGAGGAGGGGGGAAAAACGAAAGAAAAGCAAAATGAAATGAAAAAAAAAGAATACAGGGGAGGCATCCCTGTGGGTTTAGATAAGGTGTGTGGAGAATAGCCTGCTTCCAATCCTGTGCTTCCTATCTATGGTATCATTGCACACTGAGGACTGGGCGATCTCTGATCCATGAACTGAGATGCTATCATGGGCAAAGGGCATTGTCCTCTTGTGATAAGCCTTAAAATGAACATATTTACATATGGATTTTGAATGATAAGCAGGTACACTGACCTAAATTCGATTGATGAAACTGGCCATGATCTGAGCAGATTCAAAGGCGTTCATTCGTGGTGGAATCATACAGCATATATGTTATCATTTCAATCAATTATCAAATGACTGCCCTGTATTCTCTATTCTGGTAGAGCACTGCTTGCTTTGTACAGGAGGACATCAAGCAGAATTGAGCATGTAGTTTGGAAAATATCATGTGATATACTGTTAATAAAGAGGAAGAAGTGACTTCACTAACTACTGGTGGGTCATAGTACTACAGTATAAACATTATCCTGTGAGCAGTGGTAAAATGTTAATTTCATCTTCCTCCCTCCTCTCTCTCCTATTTCTGCCTCAAATCTGTGGATTACGAGGCAGCATACTTGTGGGTGGTAGTGTACCCACGAGCGCAGTACGCTTGGCAAAGGCCACAGCCTAGGCCACAGATCAAGTTGCATTATGAAACTGGGTGCCTTGAGCATGTCTGGTTCACATTCCCACTCAAACAAAAATGGAACAGTTAGTGGGAAGATGCATCATGCTCTGTGCACTGCACGCTTTGATGGCCTCTTAGCAAATGGTTATGTGTCTTGTGCGATGTGAAGACCAGGTAGGATGGGATGACACCGCCCAGCCATTTCAGCCACTCGCACTACCTCAACCTCTTCACTTAATTTCTTTTGCCTGCCTACTAGTCTCAACCTCATGACCTTATTTCATTTTCACAGATTCTCTAACCCCCCCCACACACACACACCCAAAAGATGTACCTTCATTTTTGACTCGGCAATTTAATAACTTCAAGTGCTGTCAGGGGCATCTGTGAGAAATGGCTCCCATAAAGCATAATGGCTTCAATCACACAGTGGAGACTCGCCTCTCGCACGCGCCGAGACTCTCCTCTCCCTCCTTAATGAATTAATGCTGAAATATGCAGAAGCTCAGCAGTCATTAGAGGGAAATGCAGATATGTGATTTAATATCGTTTTTTTTTTTTTAATATCTTTTTTTTTTTGCTCTTTAATGTTTACCGTGAAGATGTTCGAGGCTGACTGACACTGTAAAATATTTTAGCCCCATTAACAGATGGGATGCGACAAGACCCTGTTGCGTTGCGGATTGGTGCCAGTAAATCCCGGGTGATTGAGAAGGCATTAACATTTTACTGACGGAGTGGGAAAACCGCTCTGATTTATGCCGTCTGGTAATACGTTCAAACTGCCTCAGTTGCAAGCTTCCATGACATTCCCTCAAACGCATGCATGCACACACACACACACACACACACACACACACACATGCACACTTACACTCACACACATACAAACACAAACACAAACATACACAAACACACACACACACACACAGACACACACACACACACACACACACACACACATTTTTGCGGAACTGCACAAAGTGAGTCAAAGCTGCTCATTGTGCCACAGGCATGTTGTAAGCACCCAATGCTTGTACAGCCTCCGAGATAAAATCTCAATGATGACAAGTTGTCCTCCATGACAGAAATGGGTTTCTCTGCGATTTTCCACTAAGTAATGCATGCTTATACGTTCTCACACGCTGCATAATTTACAAAGCCATTACATGCATCGAAATGTGCATCAACACAGAGTAGAGGAAGTGAAGTCAGATCTCTTTCATGGCGCCCTTCATTTTATCTAGACAGGTGATGACATTCTGAAAACAAATAAGCCACTAATTAAACACACAGAGAAAACAAGTAATTCTTTGTGAGACGATGCGCAAAACGCCGCCACAGAACAAAAATCTCTCGTGATGGATCGGCTCTAGCTTGTGAAATAAGGTGGTCTTTTTTCCACTGTCTATCATCACTGAAAAGGGCTACTTTTTGATTCTGCTCCTTTTTTTAACAGAATGCATCAGAAAAGGGAGACGCGTCCTAGTTTCCTGGACAGGTGTGACAAGCAGCTCGTTACTTCACCTCATGTTTTCCCCCCGAAGGTTATGTGACTGTGATATTAAGCAAAAACAAGCCCTCCTCCTCCTCCTCAACCTCCTCTGGAGACATGTGCGGGAAGTGTGTCAATGTCCATAGGAGGGGGCTCTCTACATGGTTAAGCTTAGAGTTTCACATTGTTCAAAAACTGACCAGTTCCCACACTTCAAGATTCTCACTCTATCTGTGTTGTACAGATAATTCTATCATTCTTCCTAGTCACACTCCAAACTCTAGCTTTAGTTTTCAAAGTTTAATTTTGCAAACTTAACAGTCTGTCAATCAATCTTTTCTCCGTTTTAGCTGAGTTTGACGGGGAGATTGGCTGTTAACTAAAAGAGAACAGAAACACTTTAATCACTCCTTGGTCTGACAGATTGCACTGTATTGGAGGAGATGGCTTTATTTGTCCCGTTGAGACACCTCTTCAGCTTGAGATCACACAATTAAAAAACTCAGTGGAAGACAGGAGGAAAAATGGTTGATGTGCCTTAAGAATAGCTTGGATTTTGTAAGTGAATTAGCACCCCTGTTTCGGTGTCAAGAAATTAATTGTATTCCGGCTTTTCAATGAGATATTAAAATGGATGCTAAAAAAACACTCAGATGAAAATACATTATAGACCACTGATTGTGCTAATTGAGGCATTCAAGAACTGTGCATTGGAACCTGCCGAGGGAACAAAAAATGTCCTCCTCCCAAGATGGAAGCTTTAATTAAAATCCATACGCTTTGGCACCTGGAAGAAATTCCTCAGTTTGGTGCCCCTCACTGTCAGACATTCAAATTCAAAGTTAAATTTTCCAAACATTCCTTCCAAGTATTCGCCATTCAATGTCATTGTTCATGTTGAGTGTCTAAGCAACCTTAGTAGCAGACATGAAAGAGTGATGTGTCTATGAGTGTCTATGTGTCTATGGAGTTCACATAGAATAACATCTTTTACTGCTCAGTATGGCAAGCCGATTGAGCATTTATTCAGATATCTTGATATCAGGCATAATTGTCATGTACATGCAAGCCATTTCTGTCCACTAGTTAACTAGTGAGCCATTTCTGTGTGAACTAGTTAACTAGTGACAGCCAAAATGCTCACTAGTTAACTAGTGAGGCCCAAATTCTCTCTAGTTAACTAGTTCATATGTTTAATATCTTACTAGTTAACTAGTAATGCTCAGCATTACTACTTTAAAGGCTTCTATATTTTACTAGTCAACTACTAAGGTACAAAAATGTTTACTAGCTGACTACTGAATGTCAAATTCCCACTTGTTAACTTCTATGTAATTTGGCCAGCCGATTGAGCATTTATTCTGATATCTTGATATCAACATGCAAGCCATTTTTGTCAACTAGTTAACTAGTGAGCCATGTTTGTGCACAATAGTTAACTAGTGACAGCATAAATGCCCACTAGTTAACTAGTGAACACATATTAGCTTCACTAGTTAACTAGTGAGAGCCAAAAATGTCCATTAGTTAACTAGTAAAGGCCAAAATGCATACCAATCAGCTAGTTGAAGGCTTTTGGGTCTCACTAGTTAACTAGTGACAGCCAAAATGTGCACATGTTTACTAGTGAAGGCAAAACTCCTCACTAGTTAACTAGTTGGAGTAGGTCAATGTCACTAGTTAACTAGTGAACCATAAATGGCTTACTAGCTAGCTAGGTGATGGCAGCAGGCTCACTAGTTAACTAGTTGATGCATCCTTTGTCCAAACTAGTTAACTAGTGAGGTCATAAATGTATACTAGTAAACTAGTTGAAGTCTAAATTCACACTAGTCAGCTTGTGGCGCAGAATTCAAATTAGGAGGCGGAGAACTCTGGAAATTGAGGCTTTCTATTGGCTCCCTATGTCCAAATAGAACATGACAACAAATCACAGCGCAGAATTTCACAAAATCCTACCCACAACATTTGCATGTGGCACACAAGTTAACATGCTGGCCAAAGGAACTTTAACTAGTAAACTAGTGGCTTCAATGTGACACTTATATGTAAACTAGTGAAGGCAGAACTGCTCACTAGTTAACTAGAGAAGGCACAAATGCCCACAAGTTAACTAGTGAGGTCTAAAAAGTGTCACTAGTTTACTAGTGTGCACCAAAACACCCACTAGTGAACTAGTGATGGCAATTTCCATTCGACTAGTTAACTAGTGAGGTGCAAAAAGTGTCACTAGTTTACTAGTGTGCTCCAAAACGCCCACTAGTTAACTAGTGAAGGCCATTTCAGCCCCACTAGTTAACTAGTGAGATGCCAAAATGGTCACTTGTTAACATGTAAAGGCAAAAATACCCTTTAGTTTACTAGTGAGGGTGTTGTGGGCCTTACTAGTTAACTAGTGGCATGCATATTTTGTTCACTAGTTAACTAGTTACACCTAAAAAGAGAAACAAGCTGACCGTTTTTGTCCACTAGTTAACTAGTGGAACAATTGAAGTCTCACTAGTTTGCATGTGTGGCAGTGAAGCAGCTCACTAGTTAACTAGTGCCTGAAACGGCTATTATGCAAATTCTAATGAGAGGGTGGGTAGAAGACTCTGTTCATAGCCTCGCGATCAGGTCCTGATGGGTGCCCCTAGTGGCTAAAGTGACACACTGCTCTGCAACGGTACTTCAGTATAGATAGTAAAGCAGAGCCTGCAGTATGCAGTATCTCATATTCTGTCAAAATGGTTTTTAATAATAACAGGGACACCCCATGCTTTAACAAGTGAGCTCTTAGTGATCCACAACAAAGATTCAAGGGATCGATTTTAATATTATTCTTTGTTTATTGTTGCTAGGCAACCACAGACATAAATATATCCATTCAGTTGCGCTTTTCTGATTAATAACTGAAAAACAAAAGATTGTACACATTAACTGCACATGGTTTCAAAAGTAACTAGATGTACCGCAGAGCGGTACAAAATATGACCGCCGCCCAGTCCGGCACATTTTTTCCACAAAAATAAGTCACACTTGGCAAATTGTGTTCATTTCCTCCTTTGTTCCTGCTTAGCTTCAGTAATTCAGCAAAGTAAGGGTATCTGCTGGTCTGGCTGCTGGCTAAAAACAAAAGGTGAAAGGCATATATGATTCTAACTGTCTCACTGAATTGCATTATGCACACTTAATTCTCACTAGACAACAAGTACCAAAACATTATTAGTTCATAGATTTCACATGTAAAATACATTTTATATAACCCCACCCCCATCTTGCCTGTTCATAATTTTGAGAAATTGTTGAATTGTGTGCATTTGTGCGTGTACGTGTTTATGTGTGTGTGTGTGTGTGTGTGTGTGTGTGTGTGTATGCGTGCGTGCATGTGCTTGTGGATGTGCCTGTGTGTGTGCATGTGCATGTGCATGCATGCGTACATCTACTGTGTGTGTATGTGGCATACGTATGATTACTGTGAATGTATGTGTGTGAATATCTGTTTATGCACATGTGTGCATATGTAATTGGTTAACATGACCCCATACTCAAAAACATACGCAAAAAATTGGTCATCCTAGGCCCTACGGTTCTCAAGATATTCACAGAAAACTCTGTTGGTGTACGGTCACTAAATGTACACATAAATTATTTTATTGTATGGCCCCCCATGAACGGAATTCCACGAAACTTGGCGTGCATTCAGAGGGTGTCATAATGATCCTACACTTCCAATTTCGTGCAGTTTTGACCATGTTAGGTCACAGATACCAGCGATTACAACACCTCATTTTTACTTTTTTGTTATTAACTAGGTGGCGCTATACATGAAATGAGAATGGAATGGTTTGACATGGCCTCTTAAGATCAACATACAAAAAAAAGGTGGTCCTACTAAACCAATGTGCATGTTACTGAAACGTTTTGTTGCTAGGCAATCATATACAAATGCCACCAGTTTTATCGCGATTTTCAGACTAATAACTGAAAAACTAAAGATTGTAGACATTAACTGAACGAAGATTACAGCAATACACCACAACTTTGTCACTAGACATGTTATCAAAACATACTTTTATGCTCAAACGATCTTAGTTTATAAAAGTTTGCTCTTAGAACAACCTGGACGAAGTCAGCCATGTTTTCTAGGTTTCTGAGTCCTAAATGGACCAATCAAAATCCTTGTTCTGCCTTCTTCATTTGCATGCAAGTGCGACATTGCGCACTAGTTAACTAGTGGCCAATGTTACGTCCGACTAGTTAACTAGTTGCACAAAATGCCAGCCGTTTGTGTATTTATTAAAATTCCACTAGTTTACTAGAGTGAGGGGCATTTTTCTCCTGCTAGTTCATTATGGACAGTGTTTTGTCCTCACTAGCTAACATGTAAGGCTGAAAATGCTGCTCTCTATAAGCTAGTGAAAGGCATTATAATGCAGATATGCTCACTAGTTAACTAGTAAGAGTACCTTTTGCATTACTAGTGAACTAGATAGCTCCAAAAACAGCCACTAGTGTGTGTCTTGTGCGCACTAGTTAACTAGTGAGCTGCTTCACTGCCACACATGCAAACTAGTGAGACTTAAATTGTTCGACAAAAACGGTCAGCTTGTTTGTGTTTTTAGGTGTAACTAGTTAACTAGTGAACAAAATATGCATGCCACTAGTTAACTAGTAAGGCCCACAACACCCTCACTAGTAAACTAGAGGGTATTTTTGCCTTTACATGTTAACAAGTAACCATTTTGGCATCTCACTAGTTACCTAGTGGGGCTGAAATGGTCTTCACTAGTTAACTAGTGGGCATTTTGGAGCACACTAGTAAACTAGTGGCACTTTTTGCACCTCACTAGTTAACTAGTCGAATGGAAATTGCCTTCACTAGTGGGTGTTTTGGTGCACACTAGTAAACTAGTGACACTTTTTAGACCTCAATAGTTAACTAGTGGGCATTTGTGTCTTCACTAGTTAACTAGTGAGCAGTTCTGCCTTCACTAGTTTACATGTAAGTGTCACACTGAAGCCACTAGTTTACTAGCTAGAGTGCCTTTGGCCAGCATGTTGACTTGTGTGCCACATGCAAATGTTGTGGGTGGGATTTTGTGAAATTCTGCACTGTGATTGGTTGTCATGTTCTATTTGGACATAGGGAGCCAATAGAAAGCCTCAATTTCCAGAATTCTCCGCCTCCTAATTTGAATTCTGCGCCACTAGTTGACTAGTGTGAATTTTGTCTTGAACTAGTTTACTAGTATACATTTATGACCTCACTAGTTAACTAGTTTGGATAAATGATGCATCAACTAGTTAACTAGTAGGCCGACTGCCATCACCTAGCTAGCTAGTAAGCCATTTATAGTTCACTAGTTAACTAGTGACATTGAACTACTGCAACTACTTAACTAGTGAGGTGTTTTGCCTTCACTAGTAAACATGTGCACATTTTTGGCTGTCACTAGTTAACTAGTGAGACCCAAAAGCCTTCAACTAGCTGACTGGTATGCATTTTGGCCTTTACTAGTTAACTAGTAGACATTTCTGGCTCTCACTAGTTAACTAGTGAAGCTAAAATGTGTACACTAGTTAACTAGTGAGCTTTTTGGCTCCCACTAGTTAAATAGTGTGCATATTTTGGCCCTCACTAGTTAACTAGTTCACACAAACATGGCTCACTAGTTAACTAGTTGACAAAAATGGCTTACATGTACATGACAATTATGCCTGATATCAAGATATCAGAATAAATGCTCAATCGGCTTGCCATAGCTCAGTGTGCAAATCACCTCTGTTTTGTGTGCTGTGTACTACCGGAAGTAAGACAAAGACTGTGCTTCATTCCGTATACTTCTGTACTTACAATACTGTACCTAATATGACTGCACCGCTTGTGCACTCATATTAGGTACTGTATTGTAAGTACACAAGTATGCAAACTGGAACACAGTCAGAGCCTTATTTCAGTGAGTATGCACTGCTGTAGTTTTCTGTTTAAACAATAGTCTGCCACAGGACTACTGATAATAAATAAAGGCACCTACGGCAAAGCACTAAAATGCTTGAAAATCTTTTATTTGGATTTTGTGTGAAACTCACCCGTTGAAACACCATGAAAGTCGTGATCTTGGTTGGGTTGTTTTCCACACCTAACTGTATGGGGAGGTACAAGAAAAAAACTTCTTCAGTCACTTCAACAACTTCATTTTACAAGTGTCAAGTCAACCAATTCATTTAAGGCTCACACCATGAGTCAAGACACAGAAAGAGAGAGGGGGGGCAGAAAGAGAGTGAGAGAGAGAGAGAAAGAGATAGAAAGAGAGAGAGAGAGCACAAAACGCAATAAAAATTCATTGAATCCTCTTGCCAACCAAAAAATGGATGCTCCCGCGAAGGGTCACATTGCATCTGCGTCGCAAAGGGTCAGAGGGCGCACACAGCTCTGAAACAAGACAGTATATTTTCATGCATCATGTAGCAGATAAAGATTTTCGTCCTGCTTGTCTGGTAGAGGGAGGGAGGGAGAGAGACTGGGCAGTGTTGGGGCTAGCTGCCCCCAGGCCCCCCTTCCCGTCCTCCTCCATGCAGACACACAACCTTCTCTGTAACCTTCTCTGTGGTAATGCTGTCTAGGTGTCATAACTCTTACCAGCATTACAACTGTCAACCACGCCATCCCATGTTGTGGCTACAATATGCAGTTCACCAGGCATGTTTTCTTGGGGGGGGGGGAGTGGGGGGGGCTGTTCTATTTTATTCCATTTCCATTCAAAACATATAACTTTGGTGCTTTAACAAAATAAATGTAACTACTGTAATTTTGTTAAGAGTGCAAGCTGAGAACAACAATTTTCCTTCAGTGTATTTCATGATATAACCTACTGTACATGTCTTCTGCGTGGACTTCTAATATTAACTGGGGTACCAGTATGATCAATAAAACACTCCACGTAAAACAAAAAAATAGTTAAACAAGCACCATAGCTCTGCAACAATTTCCTTCTTTTAATGGAAAACTTTTATGGCATGTTGTTGTCTTTCAGCGATAGGAAACCTCAGCACACGGACTGGTATGAGCCCAATATGAGAGTCTCTGAGATAATCCCAGTGATGCTACCACTGGTACAAACAGCAGCCCCAGGACAGAGGCAGTGAGGAATCTGGGGCTCATGGCCACCATTTGTCATGTGGGGAAATTATGTATCGCGTGTGTTCCTACAGATGACATGATGCAGCCGAATGAAATATAAGCCAAGATGGCTGCCGCTGATTGCGCCTGGTCTGAGGGGTGTTTTCATTAAAAAATAACAGAGTTGCACCCACTGGAGATTTAAAGGTAGGTCCCACCTATGCTGTAGATAGAACAGAAGTGAATCTCATCCTGGTTTTCGGCATGCTGCATAACAAAATAAAAGAATAGACAGAAAATATCTAGTTTTTTTACCACTCTACACCAGAGCATTTTCTCTTTCTTCCTGTGTGTGTGTGTGTGTAGTTACGTCACGTGTGCACACATTGTTTTCTGTAATAAACATTTTAACATGAACACAGTTGCAGCCACTACAGTCTATATTTTCTTGTACACCAGAGAGAGACTCCTTGTAAGTGACTGCTCATGTAAGTTTTCCTAATGTTTTTCTGTCTCTTGTACACACAGTGAGAACTCCTTGTAAGTGACTGCTCATGTAAGTTTTCCTAATGTTTTTCTGTCTCTTGTACACACAATCAGTATCACGCTCAGCTTGATGTGATCAAATATAATTACTATGTCACCCACTGGACTAGATCTTATCAGCACATGGGCTTTCAGTCCGTTCATTTACTATAATTTACAATGATCTTCCGTAGTTTATAATAAGAACAAGTCTCACTTGTTTGACCATCCATGTTGGGTGGTTCCATGTGGTTTCTAACATGATATGAGTTGATATGAGACCTATTTTGTAACAAAAAATAGCAAAAATACAAGAAAAGAAAGAGAAGGCTAGGCTAACAGCCAAGCTATCCTATCATCCCACTGAACATATAGCTCTCTGACAGTACTTGCATACTGAAAAAAAGAAACATAAGAAAACAGCATGCAGGAGCGCTGTTGACGGCATACCAGAAGAGAACAGCAAATGCTAATTGGCTACGAAGACGAGAATATGTAAGAAGTGCCATTTTTCATTTAGACAAAGAGAGCCACACGGCTTCTTTAATCCTCCCTCCGAGATGTAGACAACAGCTGGATTGCGTGCCCGTAAACATCAAAGACTTCCCAGCGCTCATCTGTCTGCGTCTCCACGGGCACCAAACAGTGGTGTCGGTGCCGCAAAAGACTCCCCACTGCCAAAACACACCCTTCTCCCCAAGACAGTAGCAGTGGTTATGGCTTTGGCGGTGGGGAAACAAGTGTTTCTGTGTCACTCCTGGGTTTGATAAAATGGAGTCGAATAGCCTGGTTCAATGATTCTTTTCCTTTGTATTCCATGGTTGTATTCTATGTCCTTTGGATCCCACACTAACTCTAACCTAACCCTACACACACGGTTTGCACATATGGAATTCTACCTTCTGACAGAGCTGGCCTTTGAGAAAAAGTGGGTAAATCACAAACCTCTCTTTTCCTTGCCAGGAGACAAACAGCCCTCATTAATTTGAAAGTAAAAGCATAAAATATCGAAGGGTGATACGCTGCGTTTGTCAGAGGCAGTATATCACCTTGTGACCGTTAAATCTGGGCAAAACAATAGGCAGTGGACAGTAGCACAAAGGCTTCATTATAAGGGTTAACATTATCAGTGTGGCAGCGATACTTGGGGAAATATCAAGGCAGCCAGACCTGAGGTTCTATCCCACTGACAAGGCTGTTGATTCCTGTTGGTAATCTGATGCTCATTAAAACTGCGGCGGTGACAGGGATCGGACACGCGCCTCTGCTCAGGCGACACCGAGATACTGAGCGGAGTGAGAAAGATGCCGCTACCGCCACATCAAAGCCAAAAGCTGGAGACATCACCTTTTTTACGAGGTCTGAATCGGGCTACCGAGACCGGAGTGGCACTGCGCTGGGGGAGAGTGTCCAGTAAATAGATTGTGGCGGCATTTTCTGGGAAAGTTATGGAGGAAACTGTATCCCTTGGTGTTGAGTCACAGGGCTGCATTAGAGAGGCACCAGTCTGTGAGACACAACAGACTCCACACCCTGACAGCACACATTAGTGATGTTGGCAATGCCTATTAACCTATAACTCTTTCTAGCATTTCACAAATGTCCACAGTCATATTTGGTGTACACCAGTGGCTCTCAAACTTTTTATCACTTAGAAGGGTGAGAGGGTTGGGGGGTGGGGGGGTGGGAGGGGTTCAAGCCTTACTTGTCCCACATAGCCAGAACAAAATATTAAGTGCCAGTTGAATTTCAACAAGGTTCCACAACAGTCCACGTAAATATGAAAAAGAAGACACAGCGGGATAGAGAGAGAAACACCACTCACATGGATTACAGAGAGACGGAGAGGGGGAGAGGGAGAGAAATGGGGGGAGGGGAGAAAGAAAGAGATTTTTTTTGGAAAATAACCATGCAAGTTTTTCCCTCGCCAAAATGTTGGCTAGATTTGGAGTGCTATTTAGTCCTATTCCCATTTTACTAGCATGTCACAGTTGCCCGTGATTACCGTAACTGTGTTAAAAATACGCTGTATTTTTTCCTAATTAACCACGACAATTATCCTGTTAATTTTGACAGCACCTGTTTATTTGTATTAATGATGCCTTTTTTGTGTGTGGTTGTTTTGTTTTGAGTGTATGGTCTTTATTTTCTCTATTCCCACTAGTTAGGCAAGCCCCACACTTTGAGAATCATGGATCTGCATAGGTCTCACTCACCTAACTCTTTCTGACGATCTCCACGAAAAAATAGACAGTTAAATACAGAGATAAAAGAGAAAGTCCCCTACTGTTTTATGTTTACTAGTTTTGTGTTCCCAGTCAAAAATGACCGCTGCATTATAACTTGTTATAAATCCATAGTAACACATATATTATCATCTAATGTTAATAGACTTATGTTCTATTCTATATAACCAGTTCTGAACTTCCTATTTGCTATTCATGGCCTGCAGGCCTCATTGACCAGAGCTTATGCAAGTCAGAAAGGGGAAGATTTTATTGGGGAAAGGTTCCAGTGGGGGCTGGCATAGAAGCAAAGAGGGGGAGTGAGGGTGTGTTTGTGTGTGTGTGTTTTAATGTAAGAATCACACATACAGTCCATTTGATCATTAGGTATATGCCTGGACTCAATTTTATACACTGACCATTTTCTCACCCATTAATTTCCAATGGCTGGTCATTTTTGACCGGGAATACACATGGGTGTTCTAAAGTTAAATAAAACACTGAAATTGTTATGCCAATGATGAAAATTTGTTTTGTGTGGTCATGGTAGTCAGAATTAGTTAACAATATTTTTGAGAGAAAAGAATTGTCAATCACATTTGACCGCGAACACAACAGGAGGGTTAATGTAGATGTATAGATGTTGTATGTATGCATAAAGTTTATGTCAACTGTGGTTTGACTCAAAAGTAAGGACACCAAATGAAATGCATGTTCTTTAGCCTTGCTTCCTGTGACACAGCAACCAGGCCCTGCTAATGTTAAAGTACAGCCATCGATCGAGTGGATCAATCAATTCCTCCTCTCAAGGGAGTGCAATGTAAGTGCCGGCACATTTGTTAAGGGTTGTATCTGGGGGGACATTGTGCCGGGACATGCAATCAATTAATGAAATTAACCCCCGGACCCACCGGGTCGCGGGCAACATTCACCACCAGCCGAGTTGATGGACAGGGGAAGCTCTCCAAGCCTCCCTCAACAGCTGGCTCTGTCTGACACCCGAATCAGGAAAAACATCTGGAACGGCACCTGCCAACATTCCGGCGCGGAGGCAGCTCTCAAAGAATCTTGCTGAGAATGCACGCTGGAATGTTCCGGGAATGAGTCCCCCCTGACAGACTTGTGTCGAGCATTATTTAAAAGGACAGGGATAGAACTCCCTGTGAACCACGACATGTGTTACTGCACGTTCTAATGTGAGTCACTCCAACTCCCTTAGCTCGCATGGAAAGATCATTCTCTCTCTCTCTCTCCTTCTGTCTTTCTCTCTCCCTGAAACTCACACACAGACACAAGCACACCTGCTGTGGCGCAGTCAGACGAAGAAAACTCAGAAAAGCAACTTTGAAAATGAACAAATAAGGAAAGATGTAAACGCAAAAGTGGCAGAGATGTGATGAACGACCGGAAGAGACAGGGTTATGCTAACAAGCTGAAAAGTTAGACAAGACTCAAAATGTCTAAGCAAACATCATGACCCACATAAAGAGTCCTAGATCAGGTAAGGAATGGATGGAGCTCTGTCTTTGTCAGCGGCACAAGTTCAGGTGGCTCTTTCTCCTCGACAGCGGGGGAATGAATGGTCCTTCCTTACGATGAGCAGACACTATATGGGCCAGTCCGGCTGCCAACCCTGTTAACTCAAAACTAGTTCAGCTTGTAACAGTTTTCAGCTCTAGTTAAGCCTGTGTTGGAGCCCCTGTTCTTGTTTGAATCCAGAGCATTACGCAATGCAGTGCATTGATACAGTTCTGCTTTCCTTAAAACTTCAGATTTTCTAGGCATAGAAGGTATACATAATAACATACAAACCACAAGTGCTGGTATACTTCATGTGAGTTACGGTAGTCAAACTTTCTGTGTAGACTTTATATTCCCTTTCCGGATTCATAAATCCCTGAACATACTGGTCCCGGTTCTACTTGGAAGGTTTGTCCAGATGGTGTGTCTTTCATCAGATTTTAAAAGTATACCCTATGTGTTTGTACTGGTTCCAGGAAGACCTTTTATTTCACAAAACAAAACCCAAGCTATATACCTGAAATCCAGAGCAGTTTCTATGACTGCACTGAGACCTTATCGGATAGATAAACATTTCGGTGAACCCACGGGTTGATTTCACCACAAAAACCTCGCAAAAGGTCAGGATGGCAGAGTTTAGCAGTCAAGTTTCACAACTTCAAACGAATTTAAAAGAGAAAAAAAAATGAAAACAACAAAAAAAGGGTAGAGTGTCAGTGCTGTTGTGGGTTTGAAGGTGACACCACTAAGTAGATAAAGCATCACACTCTGTATCCAGGCCAGGCATGAAGGGTCCCCTGAGCCACATCCACCCCCCAGGCCTCTCTCTCTCTTTCTCTCTCTCTCTCTTTCTCTCTCTCTCTCTCTCTCTCTCTCTCTCTCTCTCTCTCTCTCTCCATCTTTCTCAAACACATACAATCTTCTGTGCTCAGTACCACCAGCATCACCACTGTCCCTGTTGCCAGGGTGGGGACCCCACAGCCTCCACCGGGGGGGCACAGCCTGCAAGGTCACTCCCCTCCGCCGAGAGGGGCCGTGTCATGGACAGAACACATTCTAATTTCAGCCGGGCAAGCCTCTACCTGGACCCGTGTAATAAATCTTGTTTGGGTGACAAAAATGTCCAATTAAAAAGGAATTGACATGGAAAAGAAGGGTGCTGCAACCGGCCGACAGAAAACACTGCCTCAAGGACACGGGTCCCTCCCGTAATGAACGCCCGAGGCATAATAATGGAGAAGGAGTGATTACAGAATTGGGGGAACTAATGTTGCATCATCTGGACTTTAATAGAATGAGGGAAAGTGGGTGTTTATGAGTGTGTGTGTGTGTGTGTGTGTGTGTGTGTGTGTGTGTGTGTGTGTGTGTGTGTGTGTGTGTGTGTGTGTGTGTATGTGTGTGTGTGTGTATATATGTGTGTCTGTATTTGACGACAGGTAACTGGTGAAAAGAGAGGGCATTGATTATGAATAACACCACTCAGGGAGGCCTACGAACTACGCTGATGCTCTGATTGCTTTAAACGCCATATTCTCTAGGTCAGCAGCCGTAGGCGTAGACACTCAGCTGTACTTCATTTTAGCAAATAATAATTCTGTATGATGTTATAGGACATACTTCCAAATACATCTGATCCAAATGATCTAACCTGAACTTCACCACTGATCAATAACTGAGTTTTGGAGAATCTGAGGCAGCTTATCAGTTCCTAGGGAAATTACAAGACATGCCCTCTTCATTATTCAGGTATAAAAAAACATGTTACACCTATAGCATACATTATATCAAGAGATCACAATTTGCTATATACATACATATCACAGCTGTTCTTGCAGGTGTATCTGTCTTTACCAATGGATAAAATGGGTGTTGCTATGATCACCTCTTTGTTCAGTTACCTGAACAAAGTGGTAATGAATAGTTCAATGGAGAAATTTCAAAGTCTGTGCAATTGTGTTTTGTGTATACAATCTGAAAAGCCTAGCATTGCCTCCAGTCAAGCAGGTGGGTATCTACAGTGTTCATGTGTGAATAAATGTTTTTTGTAATAATGTAGTAGAACGACAAATCAAAACACTAAAATGACCTGTGGATCTGAGCCAAATGGCGACGTATTACAGTAGTACTGCTTGTTCATGTCCTCGATTTCTGGGGGACTAGATTCTTCATGAAGGACAAAGCAGAGAGTTTAAGGCTCCTAACCCGGGACATCCTAATAGGTGAACAGCATGGAAGAGCTATTAGAACACCCATAATCAAGTTAAGCCTGTGAATTTGAATGCTTCCTTAGACAATGGGACACTCCACTCCTGTCTTTTTACTGCTGATGAGGTGCACCTTTGATTACACCTGCAATTAGCAGTGTCAACCTGCAATATGGATTAACTGGTCAGATTTAGGGCTGAGAGCTAATTAGTTCTCCTTTATGATATGTTGATTAATTATGGATATTTAGAGAAGGGAAAGACACATTAATTATTGAACACAGTTTAAATTATTGAGAGTAATTAACGGCAACGTTTTCATTTTTCCCACATCCATGTTTATGGGTTATATGGGAAGTTCGCTTGACAGACTGTGCAGTGATGCTTGATACAGGTATGATTTATATTAATTTGGGGGCTGACGTTTAGGTTGGATATGGCAGTCGCTGTGGAACTGAAGTCTCAGGGTAAGCATGGATTCATATGACCATAAGGCGACAAGGATCCAATCTTACTCAGTAGGCTAAGCTATCTCAAGTCAGTGCTGCACAACTACATTTTGTTCAACAAAGTCCACAATGTTGTCCAAGGTCAAGGGTAATGGGCATATAGTGCTTTTTTGTTGATGACAAGCAACCATTTACTATGTTCGGAAAATATTTCCTAATTAATGTTCAGTTTCTTTCCACATAATCAACATTGTCTTAACTAGTCAGAATGTATGAAATAGTAAATTGACAGATGGAGCATGCATAAACAAGTTGCACAGTTGGATAAAGTATAAAATTATAATACCGTTTATATTTCAAAGAGAAGTTCATTATGTAAACACACCAAAATGCTAATTTCAGGTTATGTGGTCATTGCTGTTATGTTACACATGTATTTCAATTATATGGGATTTAGAGGAGAAAGGGTATGACAAAAAGAAAAACAATTAGGAAAACAAAGTATATTTTCTATTGTCCCATTACTGTCTTAAACCAATACTAAGCGTAGACTGCACAAAAGACTAATACATGTAAGTGCAGACAATCTGAGTAGTTGCATTGAGGAGTGGTCCATTGTTTTGCCCATTCTAAAGCATTTAATGTGATATTTTGTGCTTTTAATTTTCTGTCAGCCATGGCCATGACAAGATGGAGGAGATAATCAGATTTATGATAATCACATCAACTGTATTGTTAACTATGTGCAAAGCCCCGCACATTTGCATAAAATAATGTGATCTGAGGATAAGTAGGACTCTTGTCACATGCACAGGTAAATCTAAATGACAACAGGAAAGGCCCATGACCAATAAAACAAACAAACAAACAAAAAAAGGAAAAATAAATAAATAAAAGTCTGTTACCAGTCGACAACAACATGAATATTTATGGTGGATACCATGCAGATGACACATGGAAATATGATATAAGACTAATGAAACTAATTAGAAAGTAAGGGCCAGTTTCTCTGACAGGAAATAAGCCAACTGTGGTATTGGACTAAATGGCATTTTGAATGGGAGGTCTTCTAGGACCAAACATAATGCCCCAGTGTGGTACAGAGGCTCCTATGGTGATGAAGGGATTGTATGCAGATGAGATGATTTTGCTGTCATCAGGTCGCTTAATTGCTCATCTGCAGGGCTGAGTCGCATGACAGATTCAGATGTCACAAACTATGCAGAGCATCTCAACAGGCTGGGCAGATTTGAAAGCACCACAGAAAGACATGTCAACAGTGTGGACATTTTTTTAAGCCATGTGTCTGATAACGGCTATCACAGATTAGAGGCTAAAGGCACTTGGTTGGATCAACCTGTCTGGCCTTGCGTTTCGACTCGATCCTAGAGCTTAGTGATTCTCTGAATGGACTCTGTGGCTGAAACGAAGAGAAGGAGAGAAGACACAGCTGTATCACCAGCCCATGACTGCAGAAGTGAAATGTGCCCTCTGCATAATGAAAGTGTCTGGTTAAACCGATTAACAGAGGAATGGTTTGTCTTCCTTCCTTTGCCTTTTTTCTCCCACCAACTAATTGCATGGAGGCTTCAAAAGGAATATTGCACAACTTGAATGACCTTCCCATTTCTTTTGTGCAGTCAGACAGTGGTACCACTGTCTGTAAGGGTGACATTATTGTTACTATATTAGAGTAAGACCTCAAGTGTGACTTTTGAACAAAAAAAGACTATTACGCTTCATAGAATAAATGTAGGAACATATAAATGACTTTGCAGTGATATTGTTTCATGTTGAAATTGGTATTACCAAATTATGCCTTCCTCAGTATCGCACTTCAAGGCTTCTTTTGTTTCTTGGTCTTATTGCAACGACATTGATTTTACAGCCCGGAATTAGCACTTGTATTATTCTGATCCCATAATCAATTAACACACTCATTCTTCCTTTAATTGTCCATGAGACGTACTTATATATATATCCGACCATAACTATTCTGCGTTTAGTGGATATGAAATCCCTCTATCCTCTTTGAGAAACAAAACTGCTTTGTCTCACGGCTCGACTGACTCTATCTTCTTCTATCCCCTTCAGAAAACATTTAGAATAAGATTGACTATTATGTTACCAACCAGGCAGGTGTCTGTACACATTTCTCTTCAAGTCCCATCTCGACAGGAAGGCTTTCATGCTGAAGTGATATGGGCAGTCTCTGGAGAATTGACTGTATCTGCGTTTTAAACATGGAGAGGGGAGAAGCACTTGCTTTGAGAATACTGTCAGAGTCATTCAATCTCACAGCATATATCGGGAAATGATCACATAATATAAATTTCAGCTTTTAGCTAATAAAATTAAACAATGAAATAAACAAGGTTAAAAGACTGATAAACAACCCATTACACTGCAAACATGTGCCTTTGTAACCTGATGTTGTCAATGTTTATCTATTACATAACAGCCAGTGAAAATCAGTGAATCATTAGTCATCTAAACAGGCCCTTGGTGCATTTGTTACAAATATGTATACTGTATTAACATCCATTCTTAGTTGACAATGTAAAAACGAGTTCCCCAAATAATGTGACGCTTCTGAGATCATAATGTGGAACAAGATTCCGAGGTAATGCAAAGTCTATATCTTTCACTCTCTCCCTTTTTCTCTCTCTCTTTCTCTCTATCCCTCTCTCTCTCTCTCTCTCTCTCCCTCTCTCTCTCTCTATCCCTCTCTCTCAGCAGGAGACAAAAAGAAAATAAGAGTTATGTTCTTATAATGAAATATAACTCCTTGTGTGGTTCCATGACCACCTGGTAATGGAAGTAAATTAATCCATAAATAATCTCAATTCTGACAAGAAATTTTACAACCCCCTCCTCAGCTCAGACCAAACTCCCAAAGCCCGATCTCCATCTTTTCTCCTTCTCCACACACACATACACACACACACACACACACACACACACACACACACACCACCACCACCACCACCGGACCAGACAAACAAGTACTCATATTTATGTCCTTGAAATGTGCGGGGGAATGCCAATCGACTGGGCAAAACCTTTGGAATAAACTGCCCCCGCTTCACAAAATATGTCACAAGACGGAGAAAATTATTAGCCCCAATCATCCAATATGGCGTGATTCATGGTTTAATTTCAACATCCCAGGCGACATGTTATTCCAGGGTCTGCCAGGGCTAATTTCGAGCCCAGAAGAGAGGGATGACAAATGAAACGTCTTTGTGTCACGGAGTGAAAAGGAACCATCCTTCTTCCTTGTTTGAGTTTTATTCACTTTAATGATGTTTAATGGCCTGCAACTATACTTGACCTGCTGATTTTTCTGGGCAGCAAGAGGGTGGGGGGTGGGGGTGTACAGCAGCTCTCCTCTGAGGGTATGCTGCAAATTCATCTATTCATTTTGTATCTGTTAAGAAGATGAGAAGTTCTTAGCATAATTTATGAAGCTCCTATCACCCTGATTCGGACAAATAACACCAATGCAAAATAGCATCAGGAAGAGCCTATGACATTCTGACAGGATTTGTAACATGACTAAGACAACACAGTCAATGAACCCACTGTTTCACACATTCTCCACATTCAACTAAGAATGCACAATGGGATCTGAGGCTAAGGGCTAGGGTAAGGTTAATGGTCAAAGTTAGCTCACAGTTGAGAGCTACTAATAATGAAATGAAAAATGAAACTGTGAAATACAGTATTTTTGTAATAGAAATAGTTTTAACTATCAGAGTCAACAACATTTCCCAAGCATTGTAAACTATACTAACAGGAAGGTATCAATATAGCCAGTCACAGCATTTTGAGAAACTGAAATCAAGTGATTTAGAAGACAAAAAAAAGTACATTCCATCAGAAAGCAGATGGTGCTGTTCCTTATGTATCTCATCTCATGACTGATCCAACTGAGGAACCTAATGCTGGGTAAAGCCCCAACACAAACACCTGCACCACACACACACACACCCACCCACACACACACCCACACACACACACACACACAAACACACACCCACACCCACAGACACACACACACACACACACACACACACACACACACACACACAAACACACACACACACACACACACACACACACACACACACACACACACACACACAATTTGCTCTGCAGAGCTCTGAAATATCAGATCAAATCAATGGAGGCCTGGCCTGAGAGGCGCCACCACTTTGACCGCCCATGGAGGTCAACAAATGATGGAAAAAGAGACGAGACGATACAAATTATAAATAAGGGTTCAGAATGAAGCATTCCTCGGACTCTGTGTTGACAGGCTTTCCAGTGACATTGCCTTTTCTCAGAAATGCAAAGAGATAGATAGGCATTCTTTTTATGGCACCAACAGTATTCTGGTAATAGATATAGATACAGTGTAGATGGGTACTTTATACATCAGATACCTCAGATGTATTTTTCAAAAGTTGGACAGCTGGCAATTGCCTTACAGAATTGTTTTATATTCCTTTTGTGTCGGTAAATCAGACTGTGAAGGTCTAGAAAACACTTGACATATAAAGGTACATTGCAGACATGGCTTTATCATGATCAATTTAATGGCAGCTATGGAAAGCCATTTCAAAAGTAATGCAGTCTCTTCATTGCATCAATTAGATGAGTGAACTTGATGGCGTAGGCCACCAGGAGAGAAAGTGCTAGTAAATTGATGATATTATATGATTCAGTGATATGGAAGGTGTCCATTTCTGAGACCCATGTAGTCAGCATAGATGGACATAAATCAGCAGGCAGACCATAAAGGAAATGGGGTTTGTTCAGCAGATCCCTTCCCAGGTTTATGTTTTTATGTTACTTTATTATTTCATTATTTTCCCCATGAAGCAAACGACATCTAAAGACCGCCAGCTGTCTTGCTTCCACATAATTTCCCATAATGATGCACCATCCGAGTATAAAAATAAAGAATAACATTTTATCTTCAATAAATCTTTGAATGATTTTTTTTGTTCATACAATAATTCTGATGTTATATATTTTGAATATATTATACATTTTATATTATTTTACAGCAGGAAAACAAGAACAAAGTTTGAGATTAATACCTTAAAAATTAAACACTTTGGGTTCAAACACAATATTCTGTGATGTATACCCAGCCCTGTGCAGTGAATCATATCACTATAACCGGGGAAAAGAACCTTAATTGATTTGATAAATATCTCACAATAACACCATATTTGTCCTATATATCTGTGTTTTGCAACAAACATCCCCCCTGTTGCCTCCCTCTGTTTCTCCAAGAGCAAAATTGGTAGATGATAAAGGAGAGATAAAGACAGAGTGAGAAAGGTGCAGAAAAAAATGAGAAAAAAAAAGAAAAGGAAGAGAGAGAGAGAGAGAGAGAGAGAGAAACAGAAAGAGAGAGAGAAAAAAAAACTTGCAAGTGCAGCTCTAGGTACTCCACTTTTGCCAAAGGGGCAGCTATTATTATTAACATCATTTGTCTGTATCATTCCTCCCAGCAGCATGGCTGAGCGGGCACCATGAAGATGGCACGGTAACAAACGAGCGGCGGCTCCTCCCCGGCTCACGCCTGTTCGTCATCTGCCAGCGCGCCCTGCCTTCCCCGCCCGTGTCTGCCCCCGCCGCCGATCCCCCACAAGGGACGGCGGCGTCTATTTGTTCTCCAGCAGGTTCCCACTCTGTCCGTTGTTGTTTGCACTAAAGGGGACAAATTCAATTCATTCTTATGACAAAAAAAAGCACTGATACAGGCAAAAGAGAGGAGGAGGAGGAGGAGGAGAAGGAGGAGAGGGGAAGAGAGAGATGATGGGGGAGGTGTGTGTGTGTGTGTGTGTGTGGGGGGGGGGGGGGGGGGGGGGGGGGGTTAGATGAGGAGAGACTGCCCCGAGGAAAGAGACAAACAAAAAAGATGCAGGGTGTATGTGTGTATGTTTTGAGTGTGTGTGTGTGTGTGTGTGTGTGAGAGAGAGAGAGAGAGAGAGAGAGAGAGAGAGAGAATACAAGTCAGTAGAGAAGCTGCTGGATATGAGCATACCCAGGATAGATAAGAAGAACAGACACCGTCTGAGTATCGAGGGAGGTGCAGATGTTTTTCTTATCTGAATCTTCCCCATGTTTACTTTATTTCAACAAATCTCACAGGCTTACAAGATGCACCAGCATCATCACATTGTCTTAACAGCAGCATACTGGCATAACAAAACTAGAGAAATGTGTTTTCACATGTGTCATGTAATATTGATTCCACCAGCCAAACTGTACAACAATAACTGTATTAACGAATGTGGTCTTGTTTGTAGCTTTGTTTTGCTTTATAAATGCCGAGCAATTCACAAAGACTAACCAGAGATTTACTAGCCTTCTTTTCTAGACTCAGAATAGACAAGTCAAAGTGAAAGCTAGTTTTGTTTAGTGTGAGCTCACAGTCCCCAGCAGCTGTGAAACCCTCATGGATTGGCCACTCCGTTTTATGCAGCAGATGTTAACTTCGTCACATTTCCTGAGACCTACACCTCCATATACACATTGTCCAATCAGTGGCATCTTCAATAGTAATTAGCAAATGTAGCATTTAACACTGGCCTGCTGAGGCAACAGGCAATAGAAATATGTTTTGACAAGGGGGATGATGGTAAAGTGTTCTCTTACTCACTCTCACACACTTTACAGTATATGACTAGCATGTGCAAATATCTTACTTGACTTGATGTCAGCCAAACCAAGCATGAGTGGCTTTTCAACCTCACTGTTGATATGAAAGCCTCCCTGAATCTATGTCAGTCAACACCATCTGGTTGTTGTGACTGTGGGAGCATAAATGTCCTCCTTAAACTGGTGAATGAAGTGTTTGAAGAATAGTTTGTGTTGTTTGTTGTGTTTGTAATCAGCCATATGATCAGTTTGTTTCTGTAGTAGGCTATCTATCATAACACTAGGATGAGAAAACCATGTAATAAGCCTAAGAGAACAATGTTCTGCCTTTACATATCACATGAAAAAAGAAAAATATTGCAAATGTACATACTGTATTCTACTTATACATAGCCACACTGTATTCTACTGCTCTTCATTCCATTCTTACTGTTCTGCTTTGTATTCTTTTATGTTTTGTTATTCTTTATTCTTATATGTTAAGTCAGTATTAAGTGAGTGGTGTACTTTGAGAGCAAAGATTAACCGGAGTCAAAATCCTTGTTTGTTTACGCAAACCTGGCCAATGAAACAGAAATTACGGTGTACTGTATATGCATGTATATGGTTTTGACTGTACACTTCTCCATTTGCAACCAAGAAGCGATATGCATCTGAACCTCTTACCTTTCATGAGAAAGTCAGAAGTCACCATCACCCCGGCCAGGGCTTACGGGGACAAAGAGGAGGGCGGACTGTGGACTGATGGAGGATGATAGAGCACCTCCAGGTTGAGAAAGCTGTCCTGTCTGTTCGGCTGGCCCCTCGCAGTTTATCATCGGCCGTTGAGCGTCTCTGACCAGAGGCCCTGAAAGAGAGGCCCGCCGCTCCCCGCACCTGAGCCAGACAAGGAAGGATGAAGATCATTTAGCTGACGTGAGGGGAAACCTGGGGACCAGGGATTACTGTGCTACACCTACTGTGCTACACCTTGTTCACAAAAACATAGGGGATATCATCCAAGTCTCATTACATTGCAACGCAAGGATTTCTTGTAAAAAATCAGGCTGTACACAGAATGTATGACGTTATATAATGAGGATGTCAAAAAACAAAAACAAACTACAAAAAAATATTCAAACATATGGGCCTTCTGAAGTGCTACAGTATGGGGCACTCCCTGTTCCTTTGGTTATGAGGTAGTCTTCATGAAAATGCTACACTTATTATGGATTACTTATTATGTTTTCCATTTAATCACAACAGGTATGTGGTGCACAAAAAATACTAAAGATCTTCACATCTATGTATGTCAATTTGAAGAAAAAAAACATGTCACTTTTAAGGTTTGTGTGTGAAACATCGGTAATTGACATGGTAAGTCTCATCTGTCCTGTTGCTTTTTTTTTTGCTCTGTCTTTCAAGGGTGCCAGTGATGAGTTTTAAATTGGAAATGATGCTGTGTTGTAACAGCATACAAAATGGCTTCTCCATTATCAGCTGTCAATCATGGTAGACATCGAAATTACTCAGCTGTCCATCTGGCAATAAAAGTAGAGGAATTGTGGGTCTGATCAACAAGACAGCATGGAAGAGAAAATACAACATAATGCCCAGCTCCATGATGACATGAATAAAAAAAGTGAATAATAATAATAAAAAAAACAGAAGCAGTGGATTTATTAGCTATTAACTCTTTCCATTAACTCTTCATTTGCAAGGAAGAGGTCTCAAATGGGGAAATAATTGAAGATTTAGTACTGGACAGCAAGGATATTCCAACCAAATGGCAAGATCAAACATCACAGTTGAAGGATTTTACTCATGGAAATTTCGTCTTGCCTGGATTGCTGGGATGCTTTATTATTTTCTTGTCCACATTAGGAATCGAACACAGGTTGCAGTGAGTGTCAGTTAATGGCAGAAGAATGAAAACAGCCCTTCGTGCTCAACACTAAATTAATTGCAGCGATTATTCACCGAGAGACTTGTCTAATGCAAGCCTTTAGAGAGCTGGATCTAGGCACTCAAATCCTCTAATTTGTAATTGGCTGTCTGTTTGAATAATTGATTGGAACAAATGTGGAATGGATGAGACGGTCTAAGAGTCTTCCATTACACAGACATACACACACACAGAAGAGACACATTCAGTCTCATGCATGGTCCCCTCATAATCTCTCTCTCTCTCTCTCTCTCTCTCTCTGTACATCCTGCAGTGGCACTGAACCTCAATGGTCTCATAAAGATGTAATGATGTTCCAAAAAGCCATAAACCAGAGCCTTTAATAGCAAACTGCACCCACACATTTCTCCAAAACACCAATAAAGAAATGGTTGAATTCCAGAATGCTACTGCTTACATTTCATTGTATTATGCAGGAGTGTAATTCAACACACACACAAAAAAAACTAACCACAGAGCATTGGTCATGGTCACTAGCTTATTTTCCTTTAAGGTTCAGGTATTAATTTACAGAGTGCATGTTCATTAGACATTATACTCCAAAATTCTGCACATATTTCGATTAAATATTCATTTATCATGATCACAAACAACTAATTGTGTTTTGTAGGCTGTATAGCCTAAGGTTTAACTACACACTCACGTAATAATTTAAGGCGCATGTGACATCTTTCACTTCTGGAGACACTGTGGCTGCTCAAAATCTCCCTGCGTCCACACGCATTATCGAGTAAGCAAAAGACAAAATGAAGGAATAACAGAATCACTATTTTAATTGTAGTCTTATAGTAGGCTATCCTAATAGTGGTAAATAAGAGAAGACTACCGCTTCTTACTGGAAATCCTTACCAGAGAATGCATTGTAGAACGTTCAACTGAGAAGACGTCATGTAGGCCTATCCATCCAGCTATCGGAACTTGTGAAGTAATCCAGTGAGGCTGTGATCAACACCATGCACATAGGTGAGCTAACAGTAATATAGGTTGCTAGTAGCTACATCATACACTTCATACATTCAAGGCCTACCTGAACGTAACATGCATGATCGAATGATGCAAACTAACGACGAGGAGAGAGATGGTAGCTAAGTGGCTAACAGAACCTATCATAGCAACCATCCTCATGATGAGAAAGGCCTAATAATAGGACATTAGGCCATTAACTCTGCACACCCCAAAAAAATCCAGAATTTGATACTATTTGAATCACATGTTACAGTGTTTTCAGCATGTCAATAATAAACATGGATAGGAGGTGGAGGAAAGTCGTTCTCTTTCATAAGGTAGTGGATACTGGATAGGTATCAATATTTTGCCCCACCCCTATGCACAACCGTAGACCTGCATATTGCATACAACTTATTCAACAAATGGTAGTGAAGATTGTTTTTAGATGCTCAGTCAATCAACTATTCAAAAAGTTAAATGACAATGAAAGATTTGACAGGAATAAAGAGATATCAAAGGGGCATTAGCAGGCCGACATTTTGGGTGGGCACAATAGAAAAACAAAATAACACAGTTATCTTAACTTTATCATATTTGTCTTGAGGAACAGTTTAAGGGATTATTTTATAGCTTCTGAGTGGACATGTGCCTACTTAGCTTCAATGGTCACAACACCACTGATCCAAGGACTCTTACTGTACGAAGTGCAATCAAAAAGCTCTAAAGATTCCTACCTGATTTATATTTTGCACCCATCTCTTTTGATGGTTGAATGTAAGCTACCTGACTTCAATTCAGAAACATGTTATTAGCATGGCTGAATGTGGCTTTGAATTGTATCAGTTCAGCAATAGGTAGAGCCTACCCATGATCTTGGGAGTGTCCAATAGGATAACTCAAACAAACCTCTAGATGTCCCTTTAAGCCATATATCCATTGGGGTCATTCTGTGTCAAATTAGCCAATTTAGGAAACCCACTCACTCATCCCCCCTGCGTACATTGACGTATAGGAATGACCCCTGAAGCACCTGACCCCCATTTTCGCTCCTAGTTAGTGATTCAACTTTGGATGTGTCGTGAGGAGGCAGTAAAAGAGACAGCATTTCTAGATTTATAAATTAACACTTTACTTTTTAATGTCTGTTTTGGGGATTTTGCCTTTAATCGGTTTGGGAAATGAGTGGGAGAGAGCGAGATGGGAATAGGATTGGGGGATGACCGTGGGTCGGAATCAAGCCTGGGTCTCCATGAGCACTTTCACCCGAATATGGTATGGCTGTGGCTGCTTTTGCCATAGCGCCTCCCAGATCTAGAATGGTCAGACTATTGGGACTCATAGAAAATGTTGTCTTTCTGGAAGGGTTAAAGATTGGCGTATTTACTGGTAGTTAAACTTATGTTTTCCCATTGTCAGTAAGTAAGTGAGGTACAGTATACCTTTCGAGTCTTGGTAGAAGGCTGAGAGGCACCACAACTAAATGCACCCCAGTGTGTTTTATACAGTAGATGGCAAAATAGATGGGTTGTGTGGTGTGTATTCTTTTTATTGCAGAAATATAGAGTGTCATAAGAATATGCAACATATTTGGGGAAAGTATTTTGAAAGGGTGGATGTCATGATGCAGAAGCCATAATCATAACTAATGTGGAACATAACCAGTATGTGTAAGTACCCTCTCTCTCAAATAAATCAGAGATCATGCCATATTAATTCCCAAGGCCTTGCAGGAGGAAAAGAAAGTGTTTTAAAATTCATGAGCCATGAATTTAATGTTTTCTTTGCTACAGGCTAGCAAATGAAACAATTAGTCCAGGCCTCTGGCTAGGGTCCAGAAAAATCAATACTACTTGATAGTAGTGTAGCCTATTGACCAAATCCCTGGTTCACCCTGACCTAACACTGCAATAGATACCCTTATCGGGGGATTAAGCATGGCTGCCTGTGCAAATGCAGATGGATAGTTGTGCATATTTAAGCAGCCTTTGGGAAGTCCTAATCAGTTTGCTCTGTGTCTCCACAAAGCTGAGTGAATACTGGCCCGGCCTTGTGCAGGGAGGACTTCGAATTCGTGTGGATCACGATTGAATTGGATGGCATGGTGAGGAGGTTGTGAGGAGGATTGCTCCCTCTTGCTCTGTGTGTCTCTCCATTTGCAGTTGCAGTTTAATTTGTTTGATTTGTTCATCAGACACCAGTGTTCTGGGCCATTCCTTTTTGGAATTAGCATAATCACCTCCAGACCCAACACTAGCACAAAATCATTACACTCTGCACCGACCTTTCACCATTGTAAATGTATTGACTGTCTCTTGTCTCTTAAACGTGCTGTTTTGAAATCTTGAAGTAATTGCTCAAATCTCGGGAAAGTATTGAAATTCCCATTGACACTTATAGACTTTTATGATGTTAAATGATGCACCCACCACACCATAGATATAATCATGAAACAGCAAAACAGCAAGAAAAATCTACGCTCAACGTTCTAGGTTGTACAGAGATTGTATTTACCACTCCAAGTACCGGTATGTGTAAATTCTTGTTTCATCGCAAAATGTTTTTTAGGATTCCTGCATCAGTAAAAGATCTCCGGGTCACTGTCAGATACATGGTATAATCTAATGAGGGATGACAGCAGATTCTTGTAAGTCACTCAGTATGTTTCAAAGTTACAGTGCAAGCTGAGAGAGTCCCACACAGATGTGTGTGGAATAACAAATGCAGTAAGTTCCTCCTATTTATTACCTTATAAATTCAGTGTAGCTCTGTCTCTTTCTATCTCTGTCTGATTCTTGATGATCCATACTGTGGTTCCTGCCAGGTGTTTGCATTATTCAAAGTTAAGTCTCACCTTTTATGTTTTTCTCCCTTTCGTTTTTCCCCTTCCACCTTTTCTAAAAGCCTCTTCTGTGTCATCACAGTGACGGGCTCTTTTAAAAGACATGATTGGAATGAAAATGCAGGTGGCCAAAGCGATCCCCTCTTTCTCATATGGAATAATTATTACTGCCCCCCCCCCCAACCACCCACCCACAGTCTCCTCCTCCCCTCTCCTCCTCTCCTCCCTGCTAAAAGGGCCTTGCGTTCTGGGCGCCCATCCACCTGCCAAGGGCTAAACAATATTCCATCCATCACCCTCACCACTTGACAAATACATTCCATAATAGAAGTTTATTTTTATGGGAGGCTGAATCAGAGGCCTTCCCATGCATACAAAAGCATGTCAAAATTATTTATGAGCGCTGCTGAGATGCACAATATGTCATATCAAACACCTATTTTCCTCCGCCGGTGTGGGAGCCTGTCAATAGCCTGCACTGCTATCAATAATGTGGAGAACTGCAGAGATAAGGCACAGGGAGCCTCAGGTCATTCCGACTACCACACACACACACACACACACACACAGAGACACACACACACACACACACACACACACACACACACACACACACAGACACACACACACATACATACAAACATGCACCTATAGGCACACACACATGCACAGACACTGCAAGCAGTGCTTGTGCACGCCACATGCAAAGGACATGACGGCACACAGGTGCACACACACAGATAAATGAGGACATGGATGTACATGCAAACATCCCCACTATCGTGCACACACATGCAAACACACAAACAACACACACATGCATGCATAAACAAACAAACAGACATGCGTGCACACATGCAGGGACAGATGTAGCCAGCAGCTGCATCTGTGGGGTCAGCCCTACCGCATAGTGATGCATACTGTGGCTCGGAGCCTCCTGGGGAAACAGGGCGTCCCGGTGATGGGCACCTCATTTAGTGTCACAGCTCACTGTTGTTACGGTCTACATCCAGATGTTAGGAGCTCAGGCCAGGTGTTCTTAGACGACACTTACACATTCCAGGGTCAAAGGTTGACTGCTACACTGCACGGCATGGCAGAAAACCATTCAGGACTAGATTGCAGAGTTTTTATGCCATCAGACAATGCAGTGCAGTTAGACCCCATTAGAAATAGTACCGGCATGCGCATCCCACCTCAAATGTCTTTGAATGCTCACAATATTGTTACATGAGTCTTGGTGGATAGGAGCTGTTTATCACCAGCATCACATGGAATGGATTGGAAAGAAGTGAAGTGCTTGAGTCAAAAAAACCTATTGATCTCACACCATACAGAATAGTAGAGGCGATATGATCAAAAATGAGGGGATGGAGACATTTATTAATATTCATCCATATTTCATATTTATCTATAAAGGTAAAGTAGTCTGTAGTTTGTCTTTTAAAACACCACATTAATGCTAGATCCAAACCTGTTCTGGTGTCAAAATGCATTTGAAGAGCACTTGAAAAAGATGAAGTAAGCCGCAGCTCTATCTATCTACCACAGCTTTAAAAAGCAAGTAGGATTACTGTAGTGCTACCAAAGCATTTGGGAAGCTGAACTTTTGACCCTGTGAGGAAAAACTGGTTTTGGTACAGGGTACAAAGATTATTTACAAATATGGGTTTCAAAGCAGGCTTCTGTTGCGTCTCACAGATGAACTCTCAACCCTGTGCTCTGGAATGTTTTCTTTTACATCTTATATGTGTTTCTTTTTTACATTAACCTTTAAAAAGTGTGCAGAGGGCTACTGAATATAAGCTGAAAGACATTATTTAGCCACTTGTTGAGCATGCAGATGTTTGTGAGAGATTTATTACTTTAAAAAAAAATATAAGGATTAGTGATAAGAAAGGCAAAATGGGATCCGTATTGAAAAGATCTGTAGTCATAACTTGATGATTTTGAATAAATCAACCAAACATCACAGGACTTTTGTTGTTTAATTTCCTGTGTATTAGCCACATTGTGTATAAACCACAGGACAGTGTTTTATGCAAGTTAAACAAACAAAACCATATTCATACCATATTAACTGCCCCTGTGTATTAACCTCATAGCTGAAGAAATTTAGCAAAATCAATGTATAAACCTCAGCTTATAGTTGAGAAATTACTGTAGAGGCCTTTGATCCAAAGGCCTACTCTTGATCCTACTCTTGAATCCTTTGAATCCTCCTCCCTTACAGTACTAGATGGATGTTCTCTGATGTGTGTTGGGAGTAGAGATAGCTAAATCTGCATGACTTTTTGCATTTGCTTTGCTACTTTTTGTGTAGTTTCTGACCTGTATTGTTTGCACTGTAGTGTAGTGTAGTGCAGTGCAGTGTAGTGTAGTGTAGTGTAATGTAGTGCAGTCTAGTGTAGTGTAGTGTAGTATTCTGTAGTGTAGTGTAGTGTAGTCAGTGTAGTGTAGTGTAGTGTAGTGCAGTGCAGTGCAGTGCAGTGCAGTGTAGTGTAGTGTAGTGAGCTGTGGTGTATGTTGGACTTCCACAGTGTTATACTACTGGAGAGGGCTTTGACAACAAAAGGCAAACACATGTTTATTAAGTGGGTAGCAAAATCAATTGTTTCTCCAGGTGGCAACAGAAGTGTCACTCAGCAAAAAAAAAGAAAGGTTGCCAGAATTACACGGGAATTCAATATCATTGACAATTCAATTTTCTTACCAGTGTCAAAGCCTATTCAACTTCCAATTTCTGCATGAGGAACAAGTCTCTAGTTTAATCACATATTAATTAAAATTGAGCGTTAAAGTTCACCTTGGAATGGTAATCGAGGCAAACAACCTCTGCCACAACTGTGAGTTATGCATGTGCGTTCAAGGGATAATTGGCTCGATACAATAAGCACAGGATTTTCACAGAATGTTAAATGCCACCCGTTGTCCTAACCCTAAGAGCTATTTAAAGCGTTCATGCAGTTGGCATTACTCTGTTGTTAAGAAAGTTGAATGATGAATCAGTCAAGACTGCGGAATAAAAAAATTGTATATCCATGGACAGAAGAGAATTACACATACAAGAATATACGAAATGTAGGCTGTGAATATTTTCCATGTTTTTTACATTACACAGGATAACTAATCTGTTAATTAATTAATCTAAAAACTAGACCTGATAAAGTTTTAGGTAATTTAATAGAATGGCTTGGACGCTACCAGTAATGTGAAGACGTATCTCTTTTAGGCCTTTTTTAGGCATTAGCATGGACTGTAAAGTACATGTGCAGATTTAGCATCAACACCAACTGAATGTAAAAACTTTTACCACAAATATCATAGTCATAGAATGTGTAATGTGCGATGAAACCAGTTCAAAATGACTGTAGTAAAGGAAGTATTTTTGGCATTGTAAAAGATGTGATTGTGAAAAGAACTGCGAGCTTCTATTTGATATTGCTCATTATTATAGACTTGATGGCAAGAGTTTTGTTTCAACCTGCAACCATTTCTTTTACATTCCCTGTGGGAAAGGAAAACACATCGCCAGCTCGTTGGCGATTTAACTGCCGCGTTGGCCAGATGATAGGCCTGTTCTCATTACTGCCCAGTAATAAATTGATAATGTGCTAATGTACCTGGGAAGACAAGAAATGTGACTGTTGTCTGGCCTTGCTCCCTGCTGTCCCTTTCTTGTGGATCACCGTCTTCTGGCTTTTTATACCGATACATGCTGAGACACTGCAGGACACAGGTGACCTGTTGGCTCGTTAGCTCCCCGCCGCTACATTTCAAAGTAGCAGTTTTTGGCCTGAGTTTCCTGTTGTCCTTCATCTTCCACTCTCCCTTTTCTCTCTCTCACCCCCCTCCCCCCACTCACCGCCTCACCATGTGTGTCCTCTGCAAACAGCAACATGGCAACCATTTCATTTCTAACCTCTGAGCTATACCCGTGTAAGTCTCACATGTCTTGCCTCCAACCTCTTAGGTGTTTTGCATAGAGGGAGGGTGGAGTTTGGTTAAAGTTTGGATGATGGAAGATGTTAAGGAACTCGGCCCTTTACAATAGCTACAATATATGTTAGTCTAGCTATTGAGATACAATAGCACACCATATTAATGAATCAACTTAGACTGGCCATATTTTATTGAATTAAAAAAGCTCATCAACAATTTTTTTGAGGTTTTATATATGACAGATAGATTACCATTGTAACTGCAATCAGGGAAAACACAACTGGCATTCCCTCTTTTACCAAACAGGGCCCAGCTTCTTAGCCTGTCTTCACCAGCTTATGAAAGGCAGTGAAAGGCAGTGGTGTATTCTGAGTTAAAGGGTTCTTCCCTCCTCCATAGAGCGTGGGGCCAACAGTACTATCACACATGTTTATCAACTCAGATGTCTGCTCAGGTCAATCAGACTCTTGCTCATATGTGCAATTGGCAGATTTAAATATATATCTCTCTGTATGTCAGTATGATTTCAAACATAACAGCAGAACATCGAGTTCAGTCTATTTCTTGAAAAAGAAAACTGACATACTGTACACATGTCAGTTTGATATAGTCATATATATAATATACATTATACAATAACATTGATATACTGGGAATATGCTGATCAATGTGATTGCCTTTTCAGGCTTGTGTCTAATCAGAATGACTTTAACTATCTTGGCACTGGCAAGCTTGAGATGAGAGGAAGCTCAGAATGCAAGGTTAGCAGAGTTTAACGGTGACACGTGCATACATTTCAAACTGACCTGGCCTTGTATCAAGGCTTGCTGTGATTGTAATTTTGTCTCCCCTTTTGTGAAAACACAAGTGAGCCAGAGCTCCGCGGGACACTGCCTATCTGACGGCACGGGGAGGAAATTTGGCACCAGACAGAGCGAAACGGCACAATTCCTCGTACTCATCAGAGCCGACAGAAATGGGGAAACAAATCATAAGCAAAAAAAAAACTGAACTGAACTCGATGCACTGCCGCCGTTACGTTTGAAATCATACTGACATACAGAGAGATATACCTCTCGCCTTTGCATTGCCAGAGACTCGCAACAGGAACAGGAGGCGGGGGGATGAAGTGAGAGAGCATGAGCGTGAGATAGGGTTTGAAAGCGTGAAGAAGAAGAGAAAGAAAAAGAAAGGAGAGAAAGAAAAAGTGGGAGAGAGGGAGAAAGACAGAGTACTGTCTGGTGTCATTATGCAGCGGCTGGCTGAGTGGGAGGGAGTAAAGGGGGCTGGTGAGCAGCCGAGAGGGCCAGAGAGGGGTGTGAAGCTGGGCCACTCCATCCGCCACTGACAGGCAGCCAGCAGGACCCCGTCAGGGGCTGGGAGCATTATGTTAAATAGGGTGATGACTGATTTGATAGCTCATCTATCTTGTTTCGGTGAGTTCCAGAAATCCGTGCCGCCATGTCACATGTGTCTCTGAGCCGCACGCCGGGCGCATTTCACAAAAGCGGGCCCTCCCCCATCCTTTTCATTGAGTGCCCTGCCCCACTTCTACATGGTTGTCTCAAAACACAACCATCATGTTTTTATATTTGTATAGGTATAGACATTATAATGTTGTGCTTGTCTTAGGACTTCACATCCACTTGAAATAGTAATGCTTCCCATGGAGTAATTTACCATTTTTTATTGAACTATTTTTGTAGGCAATTAGATATTTGTGAAACTGTGGATTTTTCTTCACACACTGGCTTCTGAGAGATGAGTTAAGAGTTAAATAAAGTGCTGCTAAAAGTAACTCAGTAAGTGGCAGCACAGACTATCAATCAGCAGACAAGGTATCTTTACTGTATATAACCCTAACCCCTTAAGATCCCATCACTCTTTTCTTTCATTCTTTCTTTCATTCTCTTTCTTTCTTTCTTTCTTTCTTTCTTTCTTTCTTTCATATAGTAGTTGAATTTTTACATATAGTAGTAGCAGCTCAGCAAGGTGAACTAAAGTTGGCCCATACTTTTCTTTCGTTTTCAGTGCATGCCTCTTCTTTGTCTTCCCATCCCTTTCTCTCTCTCCCTCCCATCCTCCCCTCCCTTCTCCTCCACTCCTCTCCTATCCCTCCCTGTTTTCCTCTCAAGTCATATATCCCGGTGTGTCAGGATGGAAATGTGCTGTGTTTGTGAGTGAGAGAAAACAGTGGTGGCAGCAGCCCGGGCTCGTCATTACGGCTCGCTGCTGAATAATTCACGGCGTCTCCTGGAGAGTGCAAGGACGCCGCGACGCCATCTTATAAGAGCTGACGGTGTGTCGCTTCACATCAGCGCCGTCGCCATGCCGGTGGACGCCCACCAGCTTGCGCCGGCACATGCCCGCGTCTCCTGGCAGCCCCGTTGCCTGTGATGCGCTTCGCCGTTGTCACCTAGAGGAACATCCGCTAAGAAGCTATACAGCCCCTTACCCCAAGGAAAACACGTATGGAGTTGCATATCGCCACATATAATCCTATAATCCTATAATCCAAAAAAAATGGGGAGCTGTTTTTGATATTGCAATATACTGTATAGAGTATTTTTCCTAACATTAAAGAAGGCAAAAAACAAGTTTAATATTTTATTTTGTCCAACAAAAAGCCACATTTCTTACCTAATGAATGCAAGCTTGCTAGCTAGCAAGCTTGTAAAGGCCGCAGTGTGGAGACCATGGTGATCGTGTGCAGTAAGGAATATTCAAATGCATTCCATATCGGCTCTGTTGACTGGGGTGCTCCAGGAACTGTTCTTATTTACACTTCCTCAACAACTTGCCATTTAAAGAAAACATGTTAAATTTAAACAGACTCTATAGTTGCCCATTGGGTCCCAAAGGCCCTCAGGCTTTGTCCCACAGATGGTTTGTTTAATAGATTGCAACACCATCCACATTGTCACAGTAATGCAACTGCTGTTTTTCGTGGTTGCACCTGGGACTGTTATAGAAGCATTTGTGTGAATCTCAGTGATTATGCACTGATGGTGATACTTGAAGTAATTTGACACGCTAAATCTGAAGCAGATAATAATTGACTCTCACGTTTTCTCCCTATCTTTCATTTTCTGTGTCTGAACTATATTATCAACAAAACATTGATGTTTAAAAGACACTAGTGATTTGCAATTGCAAATTCACTCATACTCACGCAGTTGTTCGCAAAGTGTGTCATTGAAAAGTAGAAACCACTAAAGTAATAATTTCATTACTAATCCTATGCTCAGCTGTGTTATTGTAAAACTGTAATAGATTTAAAAAAAAGTTAAAGGAAACTGGGCAACATAGCTATGAAAACAAAAGATGTTGTGTAGAATAGAATGTTTATAGCTGTTTATAACAACCAGTCTGAGTAGAACAAAAGCTGTCCCTTTCATGGGATCTGAGGACCCAAGAACTTGAACTGCTTTTGTCCACAAACAATTAAAACAGAACATGCGAGTCAATTTTGGCCAAAACTGTTGGATCAAACAAAATCGACAGTGATGAAGGTCCTTGTTCTAATGACTGTGCTGCAGTAGTGTTTATTGGTAGTTTTACCAGTCTCACCAGTGGAGAGAGATCTGAATCTCTTTGAATCTCTCATTGCCTTATAATAGCCGACATCAAAACCTTTATACCCTATTGGCTATGCTATTAAAGGCAGTGTGGCCTTACTATTCCCTGACAACAAGCACAACTGCCATGCAGTCAGTCAGTTAATGGCTATCAAGAACAGCAGGACAAAAGACAAACAGGAATTAAAGCACATCCCCACCAAAGAAAGGCACCGGCTGAAAGACACCTAAATGAGAATATCAAATGTTGCCCGTTTACTTTTATTTTATTTATCTTGTTTTGAACGGTACAGAGACTCAACTTCATCATCCATTTGGGGCCATTACCCGGGCTTCAGGGGGCACCAGCGCCAAGCGGGGGTCTCGGCTCTTGGCACTGCTCTGGCTGGGGCTTTTCCGAGCTTAATGATCCAGCAGTTCTTCAGAAATTGAAGAGCAATATTGAGCATAGGAATGATGTGCAAAGCCATGTTGTTTTTCGAGAGCACTCATTTTTATTAATATTTATTTCTATATTTTCTGTCTCCTCTTGACGTTAAAGTATCATTCAAAAAGTGTTGCTGCACAAAATGAGATCACCAACAAAGTACTGCAAAAAGTTAGAAATGTTATCTTCCTGACTGCCATGATAAGAGATGCATTATATGTAGCCTACAAGAGATGGAGAAAGATTATACCTTATTCATAGATTTGGGATCTCACATAGCATTCCAGCTGTTGAGACCTAACTGAGTTAGATACATGCTGATGTCATTATAGATGAAATGTGTTGGTAGTTTATTATTTAAAATGGTAATCAGCATCTCATGTGCTGCATAGGGGTGGGCGATATATATCGTCTGCGATAATATCGTGATTGTTGTTTTAACGATGTGCAAATTGACATTATCGAGTATTTAAATTACTAATGGGGGAAAAAACACTCAAAATCACGCACTCAAAATCACGCATTGAAGACTCATACATTCCCAGGAGGTGTAGGCCTATGCGGGAGAAGCCCCTGGCTGCAGCAGAGCAAGTGTCACGTGATCACTAGTGGGTCACAACAACGTTGTCACATGCATGCCAAATGTTTATTTTGTGCAACGAGAGTAGCCTACTAGGGATTTTATGCGGCTACTTCTGTTCAATTAGCATTGATGAGTCACGTTTTTTCCCACACAGTATTATATGGAGAGAAAACATTAGCCTTTGAGTATTTTAATAGTCAGTTGTAAACAAATAACTATTCTCATGTAACTCTTTTGTAAATGGACTGAAGTTCGCTCTAAGTATCTACGTTTACCGATTATGCTAACGTTTAGCATCTCTATGGGATTTCTCATATACATTAGCCATAAGATAACACATTAACATTTAACAAACATTTCCCAACTCTGAACTCACACTATATTGACTTTGCACTCATTCACTCCTCAGCACTCATGACCCCCCCCCCCACACACACACACACACACCTACATGACTTTTAGCACTTTTACATCCCTCTCCCTATGCTACAGACCTTTTATTTATTTTTTTATTTCATCACACGTCAAAACACACACACACATCTGACTTTCTCCAACTTTTGCACATCTCCATAGAACTTTTTATTTATTATTTTTGATTTCTCCTCCATCTATCTACCCATGTCCTTGATTGCCTAGCCTTTCTGCCCCCCCCCCCCACCCCCATCCCCAACACACACACAAAAAAAACACACACACTTACATCATCACTGTCATCACCACACATACATACAGCACACTGCTTGCTACAGTAAGCCTCCTCTACATACTTGCTGCACACTGCCTCCCCCTCCCTACATACACAGCACATTGTCTTCAGGATCTTCTCCAACACACATCCTCTACATACTTACAGCACACTGCCCCACCTACCCACAAACACACTGCACACACATACACAGTCACTGCTCCACTCCCCTCCCGCCCACACACACATCTTCACTGTCATCACTCACATACATCATACATACAGTACTCTGCTTGCAATAGTAAGTCCCTTCACCATACTTGCAGTACACTCCCCCCCCCCCCTCTCCCCTACATACACAGCACATTATTTCATCAGGAAGCTTCTCCAACACACATCCCCAACATACTTACAGCACACTGCCTGCCCCCCCCCCCCCAATACACAGCACATTGTCTCATGAGGAAGCTTCTCCAACACACATATTGCACACTGCCCTCTCCCCACATACACAGCACACTATCCCATCTCCCTTGTCATCCCCCCAACACACACACCAAGACCCCTGGCAGTTGGGTTAGCCCCTTGAGCCGTGGATCTGCCCAAGGTTTCTTCCTTGGTAAGGGAGTTTTTCCTTGCCCCTGTTGCTCTTGGGTGCTCCTTGTTGGTGCTCCCCCCCCCCATCCCAATCCTCCCCCACCTTTCTTATGCAGCCCTTGCCACTTAATCTACTAAACCCTCTTCTACTGCACGTTTTACCCCCCCCCCCCCATAAATGCACAAATAGGCTGACACCAGACATAATTTCACTGCATTTCTTACTTCCAGTAACTATATGCATGTGACAATAAACTTCCTTGTATCCTTGTATCCTATTAGTTTCTATTCTGTAACTTGGAATGCTAGCCTACATGATTGCTCTTAAACTGCTCTTGAATTCAGCTTCAGACTTTTTCTTGGGAAACTGTTAGGCCTATTCATCTTCTCTAATGTAGCTGGCTAGACCATGTCATTGCCACACACACAAGTGGGGGCAGAATTGGAAATGTGTCATAGAGTGACAATGCATTGGTTGATTTGGTAAAAAAGTCACAGGTTAGGTTATTGGTTATTATTGTAATGATGCTATTCATAAATAATGAGCTGTAAAGTAACTCAGACTTTAACAAAAACAATGTTCTAAAGGATGTCGACTAATTATCGTTATCGTCAAAATCACAAAAGATATCGAGATATTATTTTTTGTCCATATCGCCCACCCCTAGTGCTGCATCATAATATCAATTTAACCCTTGTGTTACCCTCAAATCTTACCGACATACTTTATCCTTGGGGTCAATTTGACCCCAGCTAAATAAACCCTCAGAAAATGATTATAATATTATAATATTTCATATTGTTACCCAGTTTTTTTGTGACAGGTACTTAACAAGAGTGTAATAACCACCATCAAAAGCCCTACAAAACAATCCCACTCCCCCACACCCCTTTATGAACCGTGGAACCCTGGCTGGCAATATTACCCATCCAGTGTCAGCAGCCCAAAGGCTTGCTGTTGCTTCACCTTTTGACTTTGAATTACTTATATGTAATATGTACTTGTATATGTAATACTGATAATAACAATATATCATACTATTACAATAATAATATCCATAATGTGTCAAATATTCATGTATCTTATGTTTCATACAGCTGGGGTCAAACTGACCCCAAGGAACACCAATGTACAAAATATTTGTACAGGACATTGAAAACATATTATTGTACAAATGTCATGCTTACTCTGTTGTGCCCTTCAATTGAGGAAAAGTCATGAAACATGAAGCAAAAAAAAAAGTGAACCATATATTTTATGATGTTAAATGTTGCTTGGGGTCAAATTGACCCCAAGGATTACAGGAGGGTTAAATCGTTCATCACCTTATATGTTTCCTAAAAGGTAGTTGCTATGCATGGTTGGAACATGGTTGGGATTATGCAGTTGTGACCCAAGTGTTCCCCAAAATGATAGTTCAAACTATGGTGGTGCAACTAACACCTGATACCTCGTTAAGCAACAGTTTTGTTTTCCAAAACCGTAGTTCCAACAAACATCATTAAGTTGTATAGTTTGAACTGCAACTTTTGACCTGACGCTAAAGCATACTGGTAGTTTCAGGAATCTTTAATGTCTTAGACTTCCCTGGGTCAGTTGTATGTTTTTAAATTAATAAGTATAAATAAATCCAGGTTTCTGGAGGATATTTAACACTTCTAACCACTATGCAATTGTACTTCTTGAAAATATGGCAGGAAACCCATTATTAAAAAGTCAACTTGCAGTAACATGCATGCAAGGTGAAGTCACACACCTGCAGACAATAATGCAAGATATACAGTACACTTCTGATCAATCTGTTGTTGATAATATGTATAGCTTTGATACTACTTAAGTACTACTTATGTTCAGAAACTATCTTGGCTCAAAGTTCCAACAGTTTTAGGAAACCGCCATTAGTTAGGTCTTGATTATTGAAAGATGCATCGTGTCATGTTAGTTCAATGCTAACTTCCGTGGTTGTATGGGAAAGGTACTCCAGGGCTGTTCCAGCAGGTCTAGAGTAGGTTTAAAAACAAAAATGATTGAAGGATGCAAAACCGACAAAGAAGTCACCAATTTAGCATATATGCATTTCTGATGAGAACAGGGTGAGACATGGCCAGTTGGTTGGTATGTCAATCATCTTATACGTTCAGTCTCTGATTCATTCTTCTCTCCTGTCGTGAAAAAATACACTCCACTATTAAAACAGAGAATGTCAAGAGAGCTCTGTGTTGGGAAACACATATAAGTAAGATGCTGTTAACTGACCTGTGAAGGATTTCTCAGACCTATGCTCATAGGCTACTTTTGTTGGTGTTTATTTAATCTTTGATGAAAAAGTAAAATCCCTCTTTGGCCTGTAAGGTAGGTATGGTGATCCTATTGTCTTCAATTGTGATATGGTCTTTTATAGGTTTACTGGCAATTATTGAAATGTTCATTGGTCAATGTTTACCGGTAGTTTGATTTTATATCTTAAATTTTATCTCTACACATTATGCATGAAACCTCAGTGAAAATTAAAGAGGGCAATAAGGGTTTGCAGGGATTATTGCAAAGAAACATCTGACATTTTTACAGAGATGGTACATAAGAAAAGCCTATTTAGTTCCTGAACGTACATATCTGCATTTCCATGCCTCCTGTTGCTAGAGGTTCAACTTTATTGAATAGAGTGTGCAAGATGGAGCACATGTTGGAAGATTAAAAACATTAAATGAAATAAATTGCTTAGCTTTTGACAATTATCTTCACTAATGAACATTTGTGTACAAACACCATCTCCCCAGGTCTTGTCGTTGTAATCATCATTTAAAAAGTTGTATCTGTTTTGTTTTGTCTTTGTTATCAATCTTCACTGATTGGGGGAAATGATATTAGCTGAGCCTGCATGAGCGATGCCTGGTGGTGACACCAAGCGCTGTTGTGCCAAGCCTGCTTACACCCGGTGTTCGTAATTACACATCTACATATTATGCCCCACAGCATCGAGGAATTAAGCAAAGTGGTGGGGACACTTAAAACACTATAATAAATGTTGGCTCATTATGTTAATGTGACTGTTTTCCTGCTCAACCTCCCTTGCAGTTTCTGAGAGAGAGAAAGAGAGAGAAGGTAAAGAAGGTGGCACTGCCCTTAAAAGCCATGCAGAGCATGAGGTAAGAAAATGACCAACTTGTGTTATCATACTTTACAATGGCAAAACTGCAAGATTGTAATTCTGTGTGGAGTTCCAGACGCTACAGGTAGCCATTATTTTATGAGCTGTTTCCAAAAAGTATCTTAAAGCAGTAATATCTGGATGGGTGTATAGGTGCTGATTCCATGTGCACCGAGCACCCACAGAGGATCTTTGACCAATATAAATGATATCATGATGGACAAAAGTGCAAAACGGTGTAGATTTAATAGTAGCTGATTTGAGCACCCACTGACAGAAACAGAAATCAGCGCCTATGGATGAGTTTATCTTCATAGTAACAGATGAGACTAAACGATGGACTTGTCTCCCATCCTTAGTTCATTGCCTTTTTTTGGTTGTATTTTATTTCTGCAACTTATCAGAAAGCTACAACAGCAATCACATTGAGCTTGAGGACTACAGACAGTAAAAAAGTAGATTTATTAGGTTTCAATTCAGAACAAGGGGCAAAAATGCAGTACCACCTTTGTTACAGATCTCACCATTGTCCTGATATATGTTAAAAAAACATATAAACGTATAAAATTGTATCATTGGTTGTATTGGTTATATCATGATGCCCAGTATAGAACACTTGCATGTACACTGTGGTTGTGGGTCTCATTATGGTTTCAATGAATAAAGGTAGGACGAGATTACCACCTCTTTGCCACACACACCCTCATACACACAGACACACACACAAAGTCAAACACACACACACATGCTCACAGAATGATAACCAGGCTTGGTCTGTATAGGTTATAGCATCACAGGCTGAGATCAATAATCTATTGGATTGTGGTTAAATTGGAGCTAGAAGTGGATGTCACTCGTCCTCATCAAGGACCCAGAGTGGTGTGTTTGTCATGTCAGATCTCCGATTCTGTTTCTGCCTGTTATTATTGCTCCCATGGGCTCTCTGACATTAAATACACCACAATCACCAGCATGGATGGGTATCACTTCAGATAGGGAGGCACTGGTTCCAGACTATCTGCATTGTAAAAAAGGAAAAGTCAGGGTTGTCCAATTTATCAAACCATATTATGTTACAATTACATGAAAACTGTCTAGTTTTGAATGAAACACAACCTTATAGGGCTCTATTTTGGCGATCGGAAACGGATGGTCAGTGGCGTAAAGTTTATAGACATTGAAAGTGGCCAGTCCACATTGACTAATTTAATGGCGCGATTATGGGCTGTATTTTGGGTCACCAGCGCATGGCGTAATATTCGTTATTCACCTGCGGAAAGTTGAATTCGGTATTTTGCACGTTTATTTTTTAAGCATTGCGCCCAGGGGTGTGGCAATTAACAACCTAGGGAGGGGACTCGCGCATTGTCTAAAAATCGCTATCATACACCACCTAAACCTGGTCAGAAGTCAATGGCGAGTTGTTCATATGCTATTTTAAGAGCGCATGTCAACAGTCATATTGGCAGGTGCACGCACCATCCTTCTATCATTCATGAACGCTCACCAGCGCACGTCCATGCAAAGCATTAAATTGCACGATTACAATGGGAAACATAATTAGAATAAAGATATTAGAAATACTGTACATCTCATGATGAGTAGTTATTCACCATCATTTGCAAATTGGTAATGACGGTTAAAAGTGATTAGGGGAGAGGCGAGAGACACGTATGGAGCACAGCTAAAGACGCACTGTCACGAGATATAAGCAACTCCTCTGCAGGATAAATGTTGTTTTATTCAGTCATTTGAGCAACATTAGGGTAAGTGTTGCTTTTTCAGCCTATGTTTTCGATGGTAACCCATTGTCAGTCAATAGTGAAAGTAACTGCATATAACTGTCTTGTCGTTGACTGACTCCTTGGTGAAGTTAGTTTCACTTTGCCAATGAGTTCAAATAATAGACGAGTGCAAATGCGTGAAGGCTATGCTAGGTTTTAGTAAAGCATGGTTTAAGAATGACTATTCCATACGGTCTCGCAAGCAGCCTCCTTCAAATGCGCTGTTGAATGCCAAAATACCGATGCATTTATTTGACATATCGCGCGTTGCGCCGTTAAAGGGAATGACAGATGTCATTCTCATTGGTTTAAAATGATGTTACGCCCCAAACACACCCATATGACTGATTAAAAGACCTAGGAACACCTTGTTACGCCATGCGCTCCACTTTTGAGAACGAAACCCCTCCCAATGTGAACTGGACATCCTACTAAATTTGAATAGACTTTTGACGAGTGACGATGCACTTTAGAATGTCATGATAGGGCCCTATGTGATCAAACGTCAGGACACTTGGCGCAAATAGGTTGTTCTTATGTTTCTTAATCAGTCATGGGTGTGTTTTGGGCGTAACATCTTTTAAACCAATGAGAATGACATCTGTCATTCCCTTTAACAGCAAGCAGCGCAACTTCAAACTGCGCATCGGTATTTTGATAGTCAGTGGCGGATTTGAAGGAATCTGCTTGCACGCGAGACCGTATGGAACAGGTATTCCACTAAACCATGCTTTATTAAAACCTGTTTGTGACTAGCAGAGTATAGCCTACACGCATTTGCACTTGTGTATTATTTGAACTCATAGGCAAAGTGAAACTAACTTCACCATGGTCTCATATTCAACGACAAAACAGTTCTACACAGTTAATTACTTTAACTATTGACTGACCATCAAAAAGCCTAAAAAAAGCAACACTTACCCCAATAATGTTCGAATGAATGAAAAAAAATCCTAAGAATATTTATCCTGCAGAGGAGTTGCTGCTTACATCTCGTGACAGTGCATCTTCAGCTGTGCTTTATATGTGTGCGCTACAGGCCAGATTTGTCTTGGTCAGTGGCGTAATGATTTTTTAAAGGGTGTAAGATAACGATTTTTGGATCACCTTATGTTGCTAATTACCACACCCCTGGGCGCAAGGTTTAATAAAAGTTCAAAATAATCCGCCTGACTGGGTGTAAGATAAGAATAAGCTTTGCGTTGCACTTTGTGCCACCTTGCGCCAGGTGCAAGATAAGGGCCTTTGTGTTCAAATAGTCAGATTTCTATTTTTCTAATTTAATCACCTAAGGTAAGCGTATATAACCTGGCCCTAGCCAGATGAATTTCGCTCCGCCTAGCTCCACTCATCCATCTGGAACCGATCCATTGAAGTGTTGCTTCAGAAGGCTGGACCTAATCAAAAAATGCTTGCATATGATTGAATAAGCCACTTGTCCGTCATCTATTGACGTGCTACTTCAACCACTCACATCGAAGCCAACCCGTGACGCTGATAACAGTCTCACAGTCGCTTCTACGCTATGTCACATCTATGAAACTCCCGCCCTGCGTCCTCATTGGCTAAACCATAAAGTTGGTTGGAGAAATCACTCTCAATGGAAGAGGTTCCAGATGGATGTGAGTGAAGCTAGGCGGAGCTAAGCGGAACGACATTCATCTGGCTAGGGCCAGGTTAAAGCGTATATACAGTAATGGGGAAAAAAAGGAAAAGAGGGTTTATATAGTATATGCTTACAAAATGGCTGTGTCTCATTTGACATTGTTATTTTTACACGTAACTATACAAATCACAGCATGTAAATAGGAAAATGTTAGTTCTTTTGTCACTATTGGGAGGTGCAGGCAATTTGAAGCCGGCCACTTCGAGGCACCTGTGCTAAGCTAGGCTAGCAGCGGGAGCGTCAGACCGAGTAACTACATGCACAGAGATCAGAAGGATATGTATCGACTTATCTAACTCTGGGGAATGCGGTGAATAAGCTGAAGTCCCAAAAAGTCAGTGTGTTCCTTTAAAAGTAAACAGTTGAGGAATCTGGATGATAGTCTTTGTTTCCTCTATGTACACGGTCCACCACAAAAGTATTGCTACTGCTGCTTCAGGATTAGGGTAGCTGAACAATATATTCCCGGTTACCTTGTAAATTATCCTGCTGAAGTGTCATTCCTTTTTGGCCAGCACTTACATCACAGTTTAAACGTGCAGTCAGTGATCGTATGCCCTAGCCTGGGTGCCAGCTGAACTTAGCCCCGCCCACAACATTTGAGGTCGGGAAGTTCGGTCTGGACTTGTTCCGTTGCGGAGCAACTATGCCCGAACCAGAGCTGTTTGGACCAATCAAATTGGGCTTTGTACGATGATGGACAGATGAGCAACAGTGCCTCGTCTATCACGTCATCTAAGCACTCTTCAGTTGATTTTGTTTGCAACAAAAACACTGTGGCTAGAAGCTAGACAGATGGCTTCTAAGATCCCGTTTACACATTGGTTGGATCACTGAAAACAATTAGTTCTGAAATCAAAGTGGATATGTGGGAAAACTCCTGTTTCACTTTCACCAAGGGAAAACAGTGTTTTTGCATTGTGACATCAGTGTTTCCCACAGCATTGAATTGTATTTGTGGTGGTAGGTTTGCAGAATTAACTTGAACTAGTGCAGTGCCCGTTCAAACATACTATTCCTTCCACACAGACACACAGACGCTTCTTGCTTTATAGATAGATTAGTGCAGCGTGGTTATGATTTTAACCAGATTTAAGCACAATTTAGTACAACCAGGAAACTCATTGTGTGGTGGTAAATGTTGATATTGTGGTGGGCCGCCACAAATGAGTCAATGTATGGGAAACACTGGACATGTTGTTCAGTCAGCAGCCAGCTAGTGGATGGTGAGGGGATGTTTGCTGACAAAAAATGTTTTAGCTTAGAAACCGCGTAACATCGCTTCGAGCAACTTTAAGGCATTTGTGGAGAAGAAGATATTCCCATGTGAAAAACTACAAATGTTGAAATCTAAATCCTTTTTTTACATCATTACTTCCTTATATATCCACCAATATACAAAAAGGATTACCCAGTCCCTTTGGTTATTAAGTTGTTGTGCAAACACGTGCATATCTGTGGATGGGGAAATGATTATGCAGAATTACTGAAATCTTTAATGAACATATTGGTAGTAAATGTTGATTAAAATGAAAACAAATTTAGAAATAATTTCAAAAATGTATTTGATTGACATTTTATCTACAGCGAGGATCCATTTCTGTTTGCTCGAGCCTCTATGTGAAAGTATACTGTGTATTTACCGTGACATCGTTTTTGAGTTGTAGATCTCTCTGCATTGCACAGATCTTTTCATCCCACAAGAAATTTAAAGTCAGCTGACACCATAGTTTAAAAAAAAGGAATTTGGAGTGCCTGGCTGTCCATCAATCAGGACCTAGTCTGAAAGCCCTCAGCAGTGACAGCGCTGATCCCATTTGATCGGAGGGAAAACGGCCATCAGGAATCATTCACCTCTCGCAAGGAATCCGAGTGCTGTTCTGACAGCGCACAATCTTATGCGGGTTAATTCAATATCGCTCTTGTTAATCTTCTCTTCTTCTTATCTTTTTAGATTTTTTTTATGTGTATGCTGGATGGAATTTGAGCACTGTCTGCCCTTGTGGGAAGGACTAGTGGAAGTCTGTGTGAGGCTTTGATTATATGCTTGAGAACAGTCAAAGAACTCACTGCTAACTTCTCTCACCCTCATTTCAGGCCATTCTCCCAAGTCTCTGAGGCAACAGTTATACTGAGGACAAATGCATGGTTGGGGGAAGAGATAAAACATTGAAAAGAGACACAGTAGACAGTCTAAAATATGTTTCCTGAATGTAATTTGAGTATATCTAAACAGATACAGGTACAAATAATGTAGGATGAATTATAAGATAAATCCTGACTGTGTATCCACAAATTTGTTTCAATTTCATTTAAAGCTTTTTGTTTATCTGAGCATGAGAATAACCAGTTTAAAAGGACTATAGCATCACACAGAAAAGAAACATCTCCATCCCCACCAAATTGCATTATTGAGCTTTTATTTGTCTTCCGGGCCTAAATTTCCTTCACAGCTACGCTTGTTCCATTATTCTGAATGCCAGTTAACAAATGAGTTCTTATTAGTGAAATCAAAACAATTATTATTCCAACCCAGTTGATTTAATTGCTGATACAGACCAATAAATGAGATTGAAATTAATGGCGGAGGATTAATGGCAGGCAGGATCACATGACTGCGCTGTTTAGTGCCCGTGTAAGATTAGTGGGAGACTGCTAGTAGACGACCAGCTGTGCACCACACAGCCCTGGGGTACCTAAATGTTAATTGGGCTTCAAAAAGTGCTGTTTTATTTGCCACAATCTGTAAATATCACTTATCATCAACAAAAGGGAATAAATGTGCCATTGGAAAAAAGCAATGATGTTTTTTTGTACTTTGTAATTTGATCATTAATCCTTTTTCCTTTCATGGTTTTACATGTAGATCTGAATTTTTTAGAGTTGGAACGTTACATTGTCTATGCTCTGCTGAATCAACAAAACAATCAAAAGCTTTTTCACAAACACTGATAAAAGTGTCTCAGGGGTGAACATTATGTGCGAAGGGTACCCATATGTCTACAGTACAGTATACATTTAAAATATATGGAAACTGCTATAGGAGCTGCAGATGAGATGTTTTGCTTCTTTTTTCACAATAACTGACTTGGTTTCTGATAGGTAACTTTCCATTAGGAAATGAGTCATACATATTGTAATATTGTATATAGTCATATTCACATCACCATAAACACAGACAGTATTTCACCGCCCTCCTTTGTTATGTACCTCCTCGGCCGCCTCAGATTCTCAGGTATCTAGCCTGTGCATTAAGACAAAGCGATGAATGGAATGGTGGAATTATGCGTTGTTTTTGCATAATGCCACCTTTTCATTTGCTAGTCTGAATTTTAGATGACCAGAAGTGCCCACGCAATAAAAGCACCTTTCACATTATTTAATCAGTCATCTGCTGAACCTCCTAAATCGTATCTGGTTCCACTGTACAGGTTTTTATCCTGATTATGGAGATGTGTTTCTGGCAGTGAGTGCATTGCACATGGTCATTCCTGAGGATGTTACAGCCTCATTATTATTGACATGCTGAATTATTTAGTCCTCTGGCCTTAAGTGTCTTTGAGTTAGGATGTGTAAGTACTGAACAATAGTGAGGGTAGCAGAGATTTCATCCTGTGACAGTAGACTACAGTATTTATTATTTGGGTGAGACATTTGAATGATTTCACTAATCAGATGTAGTTTGGAAATAATAGAGTTGCAGTGTGAACATATTTGACTCATTTTACTAAACAGGTGTAGTTTGAATTAAGAGTTGCAGTGTGAACATATTTATATTAGTTGAAAACGGTTCACACATAACTCATACTGTACCATATTTTAAGTTTTTACAGTGTGCAACTTCTTAAAAAAAGATTTAAAATGTATCTATTTCAGTCTTAAGTGTGGCTGCCTCACATATTTGGCTGATTGATACTTGATAGTGTCTAAACAACTTATGGTAATGGTAAACATTATTTTGCCATCAGAGTTCATATACTTATAGTAAGGAAGACCTATGAACATATACGAGTTGATCGTTATCAAATTACACTGTTTAATATATAACAGGAGAACACTTTTTATTAGTATCAAGAACATTTACTAGATTGCTACAGTATGTTCATGAAAGCAAACACATTTCAACAGATGTAAACATTATTAACATGATGATGGCTTGTAATGAGAAACATTATGAATGGCAGCAGAAAAAAAGAAAACAAAAGCATGGAAAAAAGTAGTTCCTGGCCAACTGTGATGCACCTTGCTGTTTTCTTTGCCAGTCTCTCCGGTCCAATTGTTCTTTTATCACTGGGTTTAGGAACGTTTCTGTCACGCGTGAGAAACCGCACCAGAGGGGGAGGAGGCGGAGAGCCGTCAAAGTTTTTCAATTTCACTGACAATTTCCTGCGCAATTACTGGTTGCCTTGATGGTCTTTTAACGGCAGGGACCGATCCAGGAGTCTCGTGGTGGTCGGTATCATGCCGGGATGCCCCTCCCCCTCCTCTCATTTCCCATCATTCCCTGTGGCGCACCTGACGGGAGTGGGGGTTAAATGAGGCAACACCTGAGAGATGCTGTGGGTAGAGGCAGCGATAGTTGGGAGAAGCATTATCCAACAGCACAAGTTATCTTCATCTTGAGTTATTATCTATACGCTTTTACCCTATAGAAAGTAATTGTTGACCTGGGCCTATAATGGTCGCATGTACAGGGTAGCCAAGTCAAGATAACTGCAGTCCAATACACATTGTCAGTCAATTGTAAAATTGCCCATTATTGACCTGAGGATTCTGACAGATCCTGATCTCACAACAAAAGACCTATTCTGCTTCTGTGGTCATGTGGTAAACATGAAAGCTCTGTACTTACGTGCAGCTAATCTAATATGCAACTGGACAAACGTGATGCCAGTTAGCGATGGGCAGAGGTCATGGATCATTTGATCATGTCCATCAAGGGCCTCCAAGATTAATAATTCCTTCACCCAATCAGATGTTTCCTTGTAAATATGTCAGCGGCAGGCGGAATTACCCCGTGTCTGTTTATTGACAGTGATACAATCTGAAAAGCGCCACTGAGCATAATTACATACTTGTCAGAGCTATAAAAATTAGCTTTATTATCAATGGAACGGTTCGGTTACAACTTCATTTGTGCTCGGTGCCTTCCAGATGGTGCTGCTTTACTCAGTTGAAGAGTCTTTTATGAAGATCGTTGGGCTGCCCCCCTATACCCCCCCCCCCCCTCCACACACACACACACACACACACACACATACACACACACACACACACACACACACACACCATATCAGGGTGCTCGGCTCAGTGGAGGGGAATGAGTGGATGGGAACTGAAGGGCTGAAGAGCTTGGTTCAGCTAAATGCCGGGTTAGATGCGAGCCTGTGTTAAATGCCGAGTTCTTGGCCTGCCCTGAATATTGCATTAGCTCTGGGACTGCGTTGAATGCTGCACTGGTTCCCCTGGCTGCGCTGAAAGCCTGGTAGGGCTCGAGAACTGTGCCTCATGCCATGTCATGGCTACATCTGTGCTGAGAACTGTCTGAGGTTTTGTTGGCCGATAAAGTGGTGATTAATTGTGTTGCGAGCTGAATATTGTCTGCAACCACACAGAATGCTTCTTTGGCTCTGAACTTGTAACATATGTCCCGCTGGCTCTATGCAGCGACTCAGCCTTTAGCTTGCTGCCAATTGCTGTGATGGCTTTGACGAGCTTTAGGCTGTTTCTAGTAGGGAACCTGGGCTGTAGTTGCTTTGTTTTACAGAGAAAAAAAAAGGTATTTCACCTACCTCTGCTCCTCCTCACTCCCTCTAGTGGTGGCACCTGGTGCTTTCATTGTGTACATGTTGCCTAGGTGACTTGGTCGTCTGTCTGGGGAGAGGGCCACACCTGTGCCTACCCTCTGGCTCTTTCTTTAGGGCAGGAGCAGTGAGGCTTATGTGTGTCTCCAGGCAAGTCTCTCTTGGGGGGGGGGGGGGTGTTGGTGGGCTCATGTTATTGTATTTGTTGACATTCTCCCTTTTGTATGATGTGGAGTCTTCTTTGTGATTGAATTCACCTCAGTGTTCTGTTCCCTGCTAGTGGATTTGTGAGGTTTCCTCATGGATAATTTCAAGTAGGGTGTGTGAGCTTTGAAATGAAGGGGAACTGAACGAACACACACACACACACACACACACACACACACACATCCACATGGAGCCTATGTGCAGCCTTAGGATGTTGTACTGCAACACAATTTCTAACATAATAGACTCCAGCAATTGTAATATTCCCTGTCTTGCTATGGAGGAGGAGAGAATCCATCCTGTTTTTTCTGTTCAAATGTAGGTCTCTGCGCCATGCACAGCCCCATACAGATTAAGAGAACACCAGCAAGACTAAATGCAAGAGATCTGAAAATATCCTCTTCAGGGGGAGTCGCATGACACATACACTCTCCATGTGTGTCAGGTCCTCTTACTGACAGTTTTAGGGCCATCATTTATTTATGCCTTAATTATTATTTGTTGCTGTTGTTCTACTTACCCTACAAACTCCATTATCATATCAATTATCATCTCTGTCGTGTGTCAAATTTTCACTCCAATCACATTTGCATCAAGCCGATAATGCATCACCATCTCACTGAATTATTAAGCTAACAACTTCCAGCTGAGGGGAGTTTGATTCATATTTAAAGCAGACACCTATGCCTAATGGCAGCCCTGACTTCGTCCTCCTAGGAGAGGAGAGGGAGGAACGGGACAACCAAGAGTTTTCCTACAGCGTTCGGCTGAAGTGAGCTTGCTCTGTCAGAGATGCATAAATTGCAGACTCTTGGCAGTTACTGCGACATGGATAGTGTGCCCCTAACTTTGAAATGTTTAAATTTGGTCTGTGTAAGGAATGTCAAAGGCTGCAGTTGTTTAAATATGACTTGTGTATGCCACAGTATACCAAGATTTGTTGAATTTACTGCTCAGATGTGGTTTAGCGAATATGAGGCAATGGTTTAGTCAATTGTCTCTATTTCCATGACGCTAAACCTGATAATAGTTCTTCATAGCAAAACATCAACAGTAATGCAGATTCCTACTGAAGACATTTATTGACTCTAGGTTGGTGGCAAGTGCACTTTCAAAAAACAAATCAGCAGTCATTTCAGGGTAATTAGGCCTCAACAGTGCATTGTCAAGCTATAGGAAAAATTGGGAAAAGTTTACTTGTAGGCTTGTGTTGGAACACGAACACAGCACAGCATTTAGGTGATGGATTTTATTGTCAGTAGAAATTGAAATCAGGTGAAGATGGAAACACAACAACAAGAGATCTGAGTTTTTTCAATGCTGTCTCCTGCCTGCCCTTCATTCTCTCTAGTGTGCAGGAAGATTAGGTCTATTGATTCAGGGAGAAGAGTGTGGTTATTATAGTAGTCATTTCTGGTCGTCATTCTTGGGGGTGCACTGACACTGCCTTCACAGTGGTAATGTGCTCTAGAGGTGGGTCGGTCGCGAACGAACTAGTTCGTTCGAACGGGTCTTTAAAATGAACGACCTGAACTGGTTCGCCTTTCCAGTTCTTGTTTGTTCTTTCGTTCGTCGCTGAATCACACTGACCTAGTGCTGCTGTGAATGCCTATGGCCCAGCTTCCTAAGGCGAGAGCCAAACCAATCGTATGCTGTTGTCTGTATTGTTTCTAAAACGTTCTCATCGAATTAGCCAATGAGGGGCATTAAAGCATAGCAACCGTTTCCATGAAAAAAATAACAAATGGGCTAGTGAGACTAGTGGGAGAGCATACGATAAAAAATAACGATAATGGTTTACATTAACAATTCCATTTTGCATTTCAATATTGGCATTTACAAATATCTGTCTAATGGTAAATGCATGCTGTCTTTGTATTTTCTGTGTGTTACATCCCGGTCTAGGGCTTGTGGGATATAACAAAAACGGGCAGACACAAAACTTAATAAAATGGTGTATTTATTAATACAAAAAAAAACAGTATGGAAAAATGTCTAAGAAAAACAAGGCCTCGGCGGCCAGGCGCTCACTCCTGGTCTCTCACCCCAGGGAGTGAGAAAGATGACGGCAAGTTGCACGGGCAAGGCCCGAGGCTGGCCCTGGTGGCAGCGACGGTGGCAACGAACAATCCCCACAGCTAGCAAGAGAGCCAGCTCAATGACGTCAGCCCCTTTTAACCCATTTACTCCTAAAATGCCTGCTAAAAACGCCTATAGAATCCTAAGGCATTCTAGACTAAATAACCTTATTTCCTGAGGGTTTTCTGAAAACATACTAAAAATTGTCAACGTCTACCAAAATGTAATATCTAAGCCTCTGTAGCACCTAGAAACATGAAATAAAAAGCATGCTGCGCTACGCAGCATCCAGCGGGAGGGTCAATGTTGCGCTACGCAGCATCCAGCGGGAGGGTCAATGTTGCGTCATGCAGCATCCAGCGCGAATGGGTTAAAGGGCCGGGCTATCCTGACGTCATATGGTTTCACACCACCACTCAGCTGCGCCAATCTGCCTGGAAAAACACAACAGAAGCAAACACCACAAAGAATATGCAAAAAGACCCACAGGGTCGTAACACCCCCACCACCAAAAATCAACATCTAATGTTGATCACATTCAACTGGAGTGAGACAGAGTCCACCTGCACAGGTACTAGATCTCCCATGATGTGTAAAGGAGAGATGTTAGGCCTAACCCACATCCATATGGTGACAGCGGTCATTAGCACAGGAGGGAGTATCTGAGGAGAGAGCTGGAAAAGACACACTCAACCTCTGCACATCCTTAAAGGAATTATCCGGAGTAAAATGCACTTTAGATCGATTTACGGATGATTGGGGGTACATATTGATGATCATGTCATTCGGATGTGTTTTGAGAAAGTTCGATTGTACCGTTTTCAGTCAAAACTCGTAGCCTGGAAGTGAGCAGGGCATATCAATTTCGCCGCTACAAAACGCTATTTTTATACCTCTTCTACAGTTCCAAACAACATAACACTTACGTGGTAGTGAGTAGAGGGTCCCTAAAACCAAACCGAAGTATCCCGAGGTCTTTATGTGGTCGGATAGAGAGTCCAGAATTAATTTCATCAAGCCAGTACCTTTCCGGAAATGTTGCCATCTTTGCTGCCATCTTCAGGGGAAAGTCCGTAGGAGTCGATTGCTGAGTGTGTTGTAACACGCTCTGGAAATTCACAATTTTGTCACCGTTTAAAAAAAAAAAAAAACATAGTCCAGTTTTTATTTCGAAATTGAAATGAAGTTGTATGGACTGGACTATGTTTTTTTTTTTTTTTTTTGAGAGAGACACCATCCCTTCCAAAACAAACGGATCATAAACTTTGTCAATTCCCCCGTGTGAATGATCTAAACTTAGAGTGCGCACCAAGCCAGCACTCTTCGAATTGTGTCGCTTCGGAGACGAGTTCTTCCTTTCCAGAACCGGACATGCTGCAATGAGGTGGCCAACCTCATGACAATAATAACACTCACGAGATCCCCCTTCCAAAGATGGCTTACTAAATTCTGAATTTCTCCAGCTCTGCTTCGGACTGGAAGGCCGAGCTGAAGAACGACGAGGAGGAGAAGAGAACTGAAACGAACTTTTGTGCGTTAGTACAAATTCATCTGCACAGACAGCAGCCTGCGATAGCGTTGTTACTTTCTGATCGTTCAAATACATTGCTACTGTGTGTCTGGAATGCAACCTTTAAATTCTTCCAGCAAAATCAATTGACGAAGATGTTCTTTCGTGTGTGCAGAGCCGGACAGTAACGGAGTACATTTACTTGAGTACAGTACTTGAGTACAATTTTGAGGGATCTGTACTTTACTCGAGTATCATTTTTGGGGAGTACTCATGACTTTACTCAAGTACATTTGAGAGGCAAATATTGTACTCTTTACTCCACTACATTTCTATTCATAACCGTGAGTACCCGTTAATACTTCTAAAAAAAAAAGGAAAAAAGAAAAATCTCGGAAACCCTCAATTTGTTGTTTCCCTCTCAAACGTGATTGGATTGTGCAGGCGCCACTGATTGGGACAGCCTATCAGCAATCACCTTCAGCTTTCCGCCAAAGTCAACTCCATGGTCAGATTTAGATAAGAGATGAAACCATGAACGAAACAATGGATGAAGACGCAGCAGGTCCATCCATGTGGCATGTGCCAACCTGTGGCCCCACCTCGCCAGACTATTTCAATTTTATGAACAAGTTAATGATAGTTTTCGCTTCAAGTGTTTCAATTACAAAATAGTATTTTGTATTTGAAATACGTATTTTAAATACATGTATTAGAAATACTGCCCATCCCTGGCAACATGGTAAAAAGATGAAAATGACTTGATTTCACTTTCAATTCCTTTTACATTCTCCAAGGTATTAACATTAACATTTTTTTAACTCCATGTAGGACATTTCTGTACATAAATGTAAGCACCGTGGCAGTAGTAATGCAATATTTAGAAAATGTAGGCTACTCTTGTACTCTTGATACTCAAGTACTTTTAAAATCAAGTACTTCAGTAATTTTACTTAAGTAGACATCTGACTGTTGTACTTTTACTTGTACTTGAGTAAAATTAAGCAAGGTGTGAGGTGCGAGGTGCACCACCTGTCAAAAGCACTCTCTTTCTCTCTCGCAAACTCCACGAAGGTGAAGCTGTCGGACTTGCGAAGGCCACGAAATCTCTGACGGTAGGCTTCAGGAACCAACTCGTAAGCATTTAAAATTGCAGTTTTAACAGTGTCATAATCCGAACTTTGTTGCACGGTGAGGGCAGAATACACAGACTGTGCCTTGCCAGTCAAGAAAGTTTGCAATAGCAACGTCCAGACTTCAGCAGGCCATCTCAATGTAAATGGCAACCCTCTCGAAATGCGAAAAATATTTCTCAACCTCACGTTCGTTGAAGGGCGGAATCATTGAGTGTTGCGACTAACATCGAACGGCTGAGCTGGGACAAATGGCAACGGAGGACCAGGAGCAAATGGAAGGACATTATCGGGATTTCTCAAGGGAGCAGGCACCGGAGCATGTGGATCAGACGCATCTGAAGTAGGGGAGACCGGGTATGGTTGTAACACATTTTTTCTTCAGCACCTAAAACTACCATTTCTTTTAAAGCTACAGTTCTGGAACTTTTTGGCAAAGTACCCACATTTGTCTACTACAAGTGGCAACCATTTAAATCTCTTCAACTATATTACAGAATTTGTGAGATTATGACAAATACAGTGTGTACCTTTGTTACAACCTACCCCACTACTGGGGTAGATTGTAACACCTATTGGGGTAGATTGTAACAGGTAAAAAAAATGCAGAAAAACAATAACCTGACCCTAGCCAGATGAATTTCGCTCCGCCTAGCTCCACTCATCCATCTGGAACCGATCCATTGAAGTGTTGCTTCAGAAGGCTGGGCCTAATCAAAAAATGCTTGCATATGATTGAATAAGCCACTTGTCCGTCATCTATTGACGTGCTACTTCAACCACTCACATCGAAGCCAACCCGTGACGCTAATAACAGTCTCAAAGTCGCTTCTACGCTATGTCACATCTATGAAACTCCCGCCCTGCGTCCTGATTGGCTGTACCATAAAATCGGTTGCAGAAATCACTCTCAATGGAAGAGGTCCCAGATGGATGTGAGTGAAGCTAGGCGGAGCTAAGCGGAACGAAATTCATCTGGCTAGGGTCAGGTTAGAAAAACAATGGAATTCCATTTGATATACTGATTTATTGCATAAACAGGGTACACAGGGTGTGAAAATAGATTCACCAACATATTGTATACCATACAATCCGTTCTTCACATAGAGAATGGAGATCATATTAACGTTTTAAACTAAATATAAAAACCACAACGTTTATACTTTTGTGTGTGTATGTATTTGTTTATACTTTTGTGTGTGTATGTATTTGTGTCTCTCATGGAAAGAGAGAGAGGGCTGAACAGTCACACACACAAAGATGAAATTAAACAGACATTAAATGGGTCTACTAGCCCCATTCCACAGAAAATGTTTTAGAGAACACAGAATTTTGGTAACACTGAACAAATGTAATGCATCCTTAATCTGAGTCACAATGGTGACATACAAAATTAGGCAGACCTGGAGTGCATACCTGGTGGGCCCAAAAGCTGCACAAGATACACTTTACCCATACCTCTTTGGGCTTGGAATTATGAAAGGTTTCCATGCAGACCACACAAAAATCCCGGGCAAAAGTTGAGCTGGAGCAGAGCCGGGTGGAAGGTAAGTGGCTAAAATCAGAATCAGAATATTTTATATTTATCCAAAATTGACAATTCAGTTTGACAGTTCTCAATCAAAAATATATTTAAATACAATAAACAGCAATATAGAAGACAATACAATACATAACAGCAGCAACAGAAACATTCTTTCAGTAAATGCAACCTGTCAATGGAGTGCCTGAGGAGCCTGGCGGCAGGTGAGCAGCCTGGCGGCAACTGTACAGGTGAGGAGCCTGGCGGCAACTGTACAGGTGAGCAGCCTGGCGGCAATTGTACAGGTGAGGAGCCTGGCGGCAACTGTACAGGTGAGGAGCCTGGCATCAGGGAAGCCTCAGATGGGTCAGGACGGTCAGTGACTTGGGAGGGCGCTAAGTCACAGTCCTGAAAAATGTTGGAATGGTAAGGCCATATGCCTGTGTTCTGGAAGCCTGCCTGAATGTTTCTTTGTGTTGCGGCCGTGGGTAGGGCGGTTCTCACAATCCCTGGAATGTCTTAAATTGTCATCGGTTTACCTGGATTCATCCTCATCCAGTCATCACTAGCCGCATTGACCATCTTCTTAAATGGAACAAACACACTACGATCAAGTGGCTGGAGCTTATGGCTGCAATGTGGTGGAAAGGTAAGAAGAACAATGCCCTGTCCTTTGCAAAAATCGACGGCTATCACAGAGATGGGCGAGGAGTGATTGTCTAGCAGGAGCAACACCTTTTTCTCTGGACTGACCTTGGTGTGTTTCACAAAGTGACAAAGAAATTATAATAAATCCTCCTCTTGCATCCAACCTGATTTATTTGCACTTCCAGCACTTCCCAAAGGCCCATTCTGTACAAAGTGTTCCTTAAAATTCTTTCGGGGAACACAAAGAATGGAGGAATGGAATTCCCCAGATCTTGCACGGCATATGCAACTGAAACTAATGTGCCTCTCTCACCCGATGTCATGGCTCCAACCTGCTTGACCCCCCTGCGTGCTACCACTCGGGATGGTGCCTGCACTGTCGTGACACCCGTCTCGTCCATATTCCAAATATTCCATATTACCTCCCCCAGGCAACTAAAGAAGGCCTCGACATTTGCTCTGTTGAAGGAGTTGGCCCTCGAAAGGCTTGTCGCCTGTGGACTCCTAATGGATAGTCTGGGGTTCCGCTTCAAAAAATTGCTGAACCAGTCAGGCCCCGCCATCAGCTTCTTGTCCCAGGTTTCAGGATGCTTTATTTGGAAAATCACTGCCAATTGATATGCAAACTTTTTGACCTATGCAAAAGCATAACAGGAATTTTGAGTTAGAACACACATTTTTGTTGATTATCTAAATTCATATGTTGATTTTTATTTAACTTTTCACTGTTTATAGGTAAATGTATTTATCGGTCACAAAGATTAAATAGGTCGAATACAAATTAAGAGGTCTTGACTCTTGCCTATTCTACCCTGTTCTCAGCTATCATGCTTACCTCGCGTGGAGTTAGCCCAAAGTATATATCAGCTGCCTGGTTTATATAATCTGCCAATATCTCCTCCGTGGGCCTATTGCACAAAACTAGGATAAGGGATTAAGCCGGGATATCTTGGTTATCCTGGCTCAATTTATCCGTGATCCAGTTGCACAAAAGCGGGATAGGGGGCAGCAGGATATGTTATGGTATAAGTTACCATGGCGATTTATTCTTTGGAGCTAGCCTGCTCCAGACCAGGCTAAGTTCCAGGATCTATTTAATCTCATCCCTTATCTCAGTAAGCAGTCACCACAAACGGAAACCAATAATTATTCCACTGCCCACTACACATTGTTATCACATATACCTAGACCCATTGTCATTATTTAAACGTTTGTGATCATTAATTAACTTTTACATACTCGCCATTCCCGACCTGTCATGCGACAATGTGACATCACGGGAGTGCCCAACCATTTAGCACGTGGTGGTCGCGGAACTAGTTGCAATATTCTCCTAAACAGAGGTGTTGCTGTTTGTTGCTGTTGTGAAAAGGCTATCGCTACCTACTTCACACCGTAGAAGAAGCAACGAAGCCGCTAGTTGCCATGGTGAATCAGTGAATCTGTGATCGGTGGCGGGGTCTATTTGAGGGAGCCGTGAGCGCGCACTTATCCAGGATAGGTTTCACCTGGCTTGATGAATCCGTGTCTGCTCATCCTGGCTTGGTCTTTGTGCAACCAATTAAGCCTGTACGCTCTTGTTTTGGATTCATTGAGCGCAGCTCAGTAACTTATCCCGGATGTCTTAATTCTGCTTTTGTGCAACGGACCCCTGCTGTCTGTTGAAGACTCTGTTCGGACTGACATACTGTATCCTACCCGAGGAAGGTCCTGCGATCCCTGGTCTTTAAGTAGTTTGAACTTCTGCCAATATCTATGAAGGGTAACATGGCAGATACCATGCTTTCTTGCCACGGCCCTGAACAAAAAATATGTTATTTGAATGTAAGGGGATGGTTGTAACATTTTCAAGAAATGTGTTACAACCTACCCCACCACTGTCATCCATTGTTTAGCTAGCTGTATTAGCATGGTGCTTTGACATTAGCAAGAGAGAGCTACACCATTCTTTACTGGAGAAACTATAGTTTGACCTGATGTAACTCATACAACTGTATCTACAATGGTAAAAGCACTAGAAAAAAATAAATCAAAAAAAAAAAAGTTACTTTCTTACCTCAGATGTTGAATTTTTCTCCTTACTCCGGGAGAAATGGTGCTAACAACTTGAAAATGTCCATGTGTGATCGTTAAGGAAGTCTGAGGAGTCAGAAATTGTCATATGGCTCATATCTTATCCCTGATTGGTGGAATTGGTGATGTTACAACTCCCCCCATGTTACGACCATACCCCGAGAGTAAAGGCGCGATGTTAATCTCGCCCATCGGAGCAGCAGAACCAGAATCACGCACAGGAGCCGACAGTAGGCCTCGGGCAGAAGGACGAACAGGAGAGTGAACAGGAGTGAACAGGACGTCAATCTCTAGAGGAAAAACTGACGGAACTTGTTGAGCGATGGTAAGTCTCTTAGCCTCCAATTCCATCTCAAGCTTTTTTAGTGCAAAATTATGGTCCTCGCGTTCGCGTTGGTATTCGCGTTGACGCTCACTCTCAGCCGCTTCGTGCTCTAATCTTTTCAAATCAAGCTCAAGCTGAACCTTCTCTAGGTTCTCTAGCAGGAAGAATATTTTTAACTACTAAACCTGATACCACAGCTTTATGTAGCAATTCTTTACGCTTCTTGTCCTCAGAAGTGATAGTGATTGAGAAATGCTCTGCAATATTCTCTAACTGGTCCTTAGTGCAAGCAGACAGAAGATCCTCGGAAGGACTTTTAATAAATTCGTCAACCGCAGACATTGGGACAAACACTGAAGGAATAATATAGCCTACGAATATAACTTCGAATTAAATCAGTCTGCGGTAGTCAAATTTAACCAATAACGACCTGCAATTTCAGTCGTTCACAAAAGGCTTTATCTAATTTCTAGGCTACCCTCTCTAACCCAAAAACGAATGCTTGGACGAACAGCTCGGAAAAAGTCTCAAAAGCCACGAAAAAAAGTCAACATTTGCCACTTACTGCCACGAAAAAAACAGGCACTTGGCTACGAAGCTGCCACCAGACGCACACAAGCGAAAAAACGAACTTCAAAAATTACAAAAACAAAAATCTAATGTTAGTCTGCCCATCTATAAGTACTCAATTATTTAACAAAGCAACGCTATAACCAATAACCCAGACTGGGCGAAGCTCTGGACCCTAATACCCATAAACTAAAATAAACCTAATTATCTTCGAAGCGTACCAATTGGAGTTTCGCAATGAACCTCCCCCCGGGGTTGATTCACAAAACCACCACCAAATCAAAAAAATAATCAAAACACTAACTCACCAGAGCCTCTTGGTCGCAAGCGCGCTTCCTAAAAAAAGACAGTTACAAAATACAAAACAATACGACGGCACAACTAAAGTGATACAAATGCGCTACAAATTGGCTGCTCCCCAATATGTTACTGAAGGGGGAAAATGTAGGCCCCAATTTGCTAAACTGGGAACAAAAGCCCCCATTTGTTACATCCCGGTCTAGGGCTTGTGGGATATAACAAAAACGGGCAGACACAAAACTTAATAAAATGGTGTATTTATTAATACAAAAAAAACAGTATGGAAAAATGTCTAAACTAAGAAAAACAAGGCGGCCAGGCGCTCACTCCTGGTCTCTCACCCCAGGGAGTGAGAAAGATGACTGCAAGTTGCACGGGCAAGGCCCGAGGCTGGCCCTAGTGGCAGCGACGGTGGCAACGAACAATCCCCACAGCTAGCAAGAGAGCCAGCTCAATGACGTCAGCCCCTTTTAAAGGGCCGGGCTATCCTGACGTCATATGGTTTCACACCACCACTCAGCTGCGCCAATCTGCCTGGAAAAACACACAACAGAAGCAAACACCACAAAGAATATGCAAAAAGACCCACAGGGTCGTAACATGTGTCATGCCAGGTTAATAAATGTCTCTTCAATCTGTCTCGTTCGTTCGTTCGTTCTCACGCCAAGACCCCCCACCTGTTTCACTTCGGTCTGTTGTTCTCGTTAAGTCAGTCACTCGTTCTTGGCTAGAAGCAGAGTGATTATGGCTCTGTAGCCTAGGCAAAATGGGGACTTGAAACCTTTTCATCAATATAATCTTTCTGCCAAGCCTTTAAACATGTTTGTCGGCATAGCCTACTGGGTCTTTGTTCCTTTATGAATGAACACATTTTTAAAAAAGAAATTAGCTGATCTAGCCGTAGTCTACTTTATTTACCTTCAATATGTCAATTTAATGTCAAGGTGAATGAACACATTAGCTACTGCTGTTTTGTCTAAAAGTACATAATCATGAAGTTGCAGCTATATATTTGCCGCTACAATTACAGTGTTGTGTTGACCGTTTGCACAAACGAGGAGCTGAGAACCTGCATTCCATGATTCACCGCTGAACTATGTTGTAGGCTACCGGAAATGCGACTAAACAAACAAACAAACGATTCAGAACGAATCATCTTGGCGAACTGAACGACGCAAACTGTGTCATGAGAACGAACGACAAAATCCACCTCTAATGTGCTCTTTCACCAGTGTCCACTGACGATATGTGGACAGTCATACCCAGCTTATTTTCCAGTTTTAACAAGCAAAACATAAATATACACATATTTTATCTCATCCAACAGACTATCTATGCAAAGTAGTTGTTTACCGGTAGCTTCTTTTAACTGTATTAGCTAAAAAAAAAATGCTTCCACACTCATTAGTTATCCACATTTTTAAACTGTGCCCAAACTATAGCCCAAATTGGTCCAGTCTAAACTTGAAAGCCTTTCTGTAAGGAGGACATTTTTCCTCTTCACTTTGAAAGTGACAGTGACTGTCCATATTCAATTTCGAACAATTATTTTATAAGTTCAGGCGTCCCAAGTGAGTAATTTCCTATTTGTCTGTCTATGCCTTGGCAAGAAATTATATCACTGTCAAGAAAATCCCTCTTATCAAAGCTTAGTGGCTTTAAGTATAAATAAAAATGATTATGGCTGTTTGATGTTCTTCAGGCAAACTGCTAAGCAAGTTTGAAACGCCCTCGTCAGTGGACGGCACCCTCATCAGCACAACCCCCTCTCATTAGATGACTCCGTACTGAAGGACAGAGGGAAATTAATTTTATCACTTCGTTCTTTGTCATCGAGCCTCCCGCTAGCCCATCTGCATCAACACACTCCAGCATTTTGAGTTTCATTTTTCAAGAAAATTAATTGACGGAGTGTGCAGATTTATCAACGTATCACTCGATCGGGCAGCAAACCGCAACAACGAGGAAATCAATTTAGTGGGGCCCCGGCAGCTGCTTGATTCCCCCTGTACTGGGGGCTGTGTTGGTGGGGCCCCGCTGTGAGAGGGACTGGGCGACTCCTGTCTCCACCGTGATTCATTCATTTCGGAGGCAACAGAACATTAATCACAATGGGTTACAAATGACTCCTCGGAGTTTGCTGCAGGCCCCCATGAACGCACACACACACACACACACATACACACACAGAGAGAGAGAGAGGCAGACAACACAGCACAAGCTCATGCATGGGAATTGACCCATGAAGATACACACACACACACACATACACACACATACATCCACACACACACACACACACACACATACATCCACACACACACACACACATACATCCACACACACACACACGTACACCTATGAAAAAACAAACACCAATACTAATGAGAACTTGACACAACCCAGTGGCAGGGAGGTGCAGGATAAACGCATCCAGATTGAGTTCCTGGCATGAGCAACAAAGGAAGACCTCTCAGCACGAGCTTGGTGCTTTGGCAGAAGACGAGCAATGATGACAAGGGAAGAGGTCACTTTTGGAAAGAGATAATATTGGGAAGTTATGCAGGGTAAGGATCAAAGCATCTTTACATAGGAAACATTTTGAAGACTTTTTGAAGATAATAAAAAGTTATATAACATTATAAGCAATTCTGCATTTATGTGGCACATTACAAATGCTGTATTACCCCAATAATTCCCTCAAATGGAGGTTAAGTTCAACTTTAGGGATTAGGTGACAAAATGCAAAATAGCAAAAATAATTAGTACATCTAAACATTTGAAATTGTACATCTATACATCCAATTTCATGAATCACACTTTGACCATCATGGACTACATTTGAATTTGTGCTTGAGAGCTGTAAAAAAAAAAACTCAATTTACAGTGACACTTTTGTGGTATGAAAATTAGAACAGCGAGCAGCGAGTGATTATTGGAACACCATAGGAATGCTGAGGACCTATTGGTTCAAACCTCTCATAACATGCCCATCTGTTCATGAAACCTCATTGTATTTCTCATAGCGCAGGTTAGATCAGCATGTATTGCACTTCTGACTACTTAATCTTGAACCCATTCAAATACCGACGAACAAAAACTCAAGTTGTTGTGAAAATGTATGCATTTTGCTTAAAATATGCTAGAATGTTATGCTAGAATGAAGGCATGTTGTTTTCTGAATGCCCTACAACGGGGGTTTGTTCGTAGTATAGCAGTGCACTTAGCTAAAGACATAAATAGAAAAGGAAGTATCTGTCAGTGTCATCCTCAGGGAAAAGTCAACAAAGAAGGAAATAACATCTCATTCGCTGAGGAAGCAATGGAGCCTTCCATTCATAGACAATAGTTAATTAAAGCACCAGTGTACTTCAGAATTGATAATACACTTGCTCACTCATTCTGGGTAGAAATAAAATCGTGATTTAGGTGTATAGAGTAGTCTACTACCTGAACAAAGAGGGTACAGTAAACTCTGATTTCCTTAAAGCTCTGATGATTCAACTGACACATCATCAATCACTTCATCTCTCCCTACTGCCATAGTAGTACCCAACACCTTACAATTCACAGCCTGGGCCTCAACAGATTAATATGTAACCTCCAGAGAGTCTGGCCAGGTCAGAACTTCTCTCTTGACATGACCCTGAAGATTGCAGTGCCTGAGAAATATGTAATCAGCCCTCCTCTTCCACACCCAGGCCATGATTGTGTCCCTGCCCCCGGCTCACAATACGGCAGTGGCTGGATTAATGACAAATAACATTGAGTCAGCACCAAGGGGAGCAGAACCTGACGGAATGGAGAGCAACCTGAGCTTCTACACCTAATGGATGAAAGAACTGATTGCAGACACCAGGAGATCAAGCAGTCATGAACACTTTTCACTCATTTTGGCAAAACAGTAGATCTCAAATGCTCCCGTATCAGGAGATCATTGTTCATCCATTTTGCATAACTGCTTGTGGAAACTAGCATTTATTCCATATCAAGTGCCACCATCAAGAGTTCTGCATATGTGTGGATTTGGTGGATACATGGAAAATACTTTTGAGAGGAGACATGTATTCAATTCTACCAGCACCACCACTGCAAGTCCACGCCACACAAAGTCTTGACTCTTGAAAACAGAATGGGGGGGGGGGCAAGACAAAGAGAAGAATCACCTCCTGCTCCTTCCCTTGGACAGACCAGCAATTTCAACCATGGAGAACGACAGGAAGAGAGAGGGATTGAAGAAAAAAAACAGCAGTGGAATAGTTTTGAAGATAGAGCAGTGAATTGCAAGAGCTCCGGGACTGTCACATCTGTATAAACAGGCATTGATTTTTCTGTCCAGGCTTGGCACCTTGGCCATTCATTTTCGTCTTTGTGGCCAGGCCCAAAGGGGATGGGGGGTCTAGAAATTCTGTTACCGTCCACTCAACCCCAGAGGCACATGTGAGAATAGATCTCACCTGTAAGGGAGTCTGTGTGCTGAATGTGTGCGTGTGTTTGTGGAGTGTGTGGGGGCATCAAAGAGCTGACCTCACACAGCCAAGGTTAAACCAGTGCACTGGTGTGGGGGCGTGTGATGACTGAGGTGGCTCTAGCTGTTGGTGTTGAGATAAATAAAGTTGTTTTTTAACAGAGGGATTCAATCTGATCCAGTTGACACAACGTCAGATTGTTTACAGTCCATAAAGGATGAGCTGCTAAAACAATCCAGCAACCTAACACAAAAATCCAAACAATGACCATATGATGGTTCAGGCATTTCAACTAAACATACAGCAAGTTTACAAATATGAGGTAATTCCATCAAATTCATTTTTAAATGGCTCTAACAAGATTAGATTGAGAGAGTACAAACTTGTAAAAAAGTTCCTCTTGTTCAACAAATGCCATTTATTGAGACTGGCATGATGATGATTTCTTTATGTCTTTAATTAGCCGACCTATGCCTTGCCCATTATGCACACTTTATGCCAATTATGGCATAACTCAAAACAGTATTCACAATTGTTATTCAAACTTTTCCACGACACGTGCCTGAGCAAAGTTTAGCCGCTCATTGTCAAAGTACGTATGATATATCTGTAGGACGTTGTCGAGGTCTTATGCTCCTCCTTTCTCTCCGCTGCAACTTCTGTCCTTTTCCCCTCTCCTCTCCTCTGCTCTCCACCTCGACCGCTCGCAAAGGAGGTGACAGCACATCACTGGTGTGCTGCTCCAAGCATGAAGATGTCCCAGGGCCTGTTGGGACTCTTGCTGTGTGTCTGATGTGAAAAGACAGTGTGTCTCTCCTCTTTGTCTCTTTCTCTCAAACTCCTCCGTTTCAATGACTTACAACTAATGCCTTTGGCCCTTTATGCATATTTCATGCAACACTGCAAAAGTGTGAATCGGAGAAGAAAAAAATAATAACTCAGAGGAAGCAGGGGTTTTAAAGTAGCGGTTCTTTATTTTTCTAATTGATTTCTGCGTATTTAAAGCCATGTTGGCACTCATTAAGTAAACTGAGCAACAAAGGGCCAGGTGATAAAAATCACATCTTCACACCACTCCACCATCCTTTTGTGCGTCACACTTCTGTCGTTGCCTTGTCAGGTTCTGTTATCCCCCTCAGACGTGATTCTCAACTCACTGCTGTTCCTTAGGCGTATGCCGAGAGGCTGCTTCTCATGACGAGGGACACAAAGAAAAATCTATCGCACAAGACATTATCTTGTATTGTAAACATCCATTATGGCAGCGTTCTTAGGTACACACGACTGTCGAAATTTTTTTAGGGACACCACCACGACTCTCTCCTTGACGTAATTCAGATTGTTGTCTGCACACAGATGAATATGCGGTGTGTTGAAAGCCTGTGGTTTCTAAAAGGTTTTAATGAGATCAGATAGTGGTCTTTGATCCTCCTGTGGAACATCTAATCTCGCTTATCTGACAGGCTCAAGCATAGATAAGCATAGAGGGAGCTGAGACTCAGAGAGTGAGTACGGAAGCAAAGGAATAGAGGAAGGGAGAAAAAGAGGAAGATGTAGAGAAAGAGAGATGTTTTGTCTGCTTTTACTTTCTTTCACGGTTAACACATGTTATATATAAAGTATTTGTCCCTTAGACTGTTCAATATGAAATTGGCGTTGATGAAATGCATCCAACAGGCTATAACATACCACAGATTTCATATAAATGTGATTCATTTTATCAAAGACAGACAGATTTTGACTGTGTTTCTTCTATGTTCATCATTTTTGTCTTTGTTTGTTAGTCTATTACAGCAGAAAGATTGTTACAAATTACTGTGACAAAAATTAAGATTGGTTTATTGTAACAATATACTGTATAGTTATAAATTACATTTTGTTTGGTGTTTTGTGCAGTTTAACATCACTTGCCAGTCACATATTGTAAACAAACATACTAGTTAGTTAGTATAATATTTCTTGTTTATAATCATGTAGGTCCCAAAGACAATATTTCCAGGGAAACTACTCGTCTCTTTGATTGTCATTTATGATTGTACCTTGAAATAAAACACAGCCCCCACGAACATCTCCTCCAATTTTTCATCTTCCCTCTAACTCAAGGCTTTTGTGTGCCCAGAATGTTTATAATGAGAAGTCATTTATCCAAATCGCCTGGCCAGTAGAACAATATAAATCACAAATTTCACCAAATATAACAATATTTGTATTGCAGTCTTGAAATTAATGACCACAGCTGCACTAATTAAAAGCCATCTGAGATCCATTAATCTTGGCCAGTGTAAGGAGTTGTTTTTTCAGGGCGAACCCACCCTTTTGCCTTTTCCTTCCATATCCACTTTGCTTGGGCTCATTTGTCAGGTGACTCTTTTTTTAAGCCACGGTTAGTTTATAGGAGCTGCTTAAGTCGCAATTAATGGGTAGGGACTGGTGTTGACTTGTTCTCCCTCCGACTCTTTTAAAAATGAACTTGGCCATCATTGTATGCCTCCACTTTGAGAGAAGGAAGTGGGTCTGAACAGTGGTCATTATAGTTGTTTTCAGCCAAACAAACCGTCACGATGCATATCACAACAAGTCACCTTACAATGCTACCACAGGCACTAGATTAATTATAATCATTGTCTAATTCTTACATGACTATGGCTTATCGTAAATTACTGTTCCATACATACTTTATGTAGGTCCTCAATTATTTTCTTGACTGCATCCTTGTTGGTTGCAATGAGTGTTATGGTATATAATAAAAACTTCGTCAAGATTAGGCCATATTTATTTTGAAGGTAAAGATCACTTTTAACCCAACCAACAGGTTTATTGCAAACAATTTAAAAAAAAATGTGATTTCTATATATTATTGCCATGATCATAAATGGACACAAGTGACCTAGGTGTGGGTACATGGACTAGTCACAGGCAAGATTGATCATCAAATCTAACTGTCATCATTGCAAACTGGGCTGAGGTCGAGTGATTTAGGAGGGGCAACACATGCTTATCATCAGCTAGATTGGTCTTGACATTGTGAGTTGTGATGAGGAGAAATTCCCACAAGTGATAGATGAAAGACCTTCCTCGTGCGCAATGCTGGTCTTTCTATTGTTTTTGAGTTGTTTTTTGCCAGTAATGTGACTGATGGATCTTGTGCTTTCATGTACTTTCAGTATAAAAATCACAAGATGTGAGTTGAGATATAGAGAAGTGCACATAGCACGAAACTTTCTCAAAAGATGGCTGCTGAACTAAACTAAAAATTGTAGTCGCTTTCTATGGATAGTTTTGTGAGTAATCAATTTTTTACAGTCAGCAATAGCTTTACACAAACAACTTTTAATTACCATTTGATTTCAGCTGCAAAGTTTCCGCAGTTATTCACTTTGAGTCTACCCATTACATATTTAAGAAAATAACAACAAATCATCTTAATACTCTTAGGCACATGTCAAAAAAGTGAGATGTAAGAACAGAAAGCAGGGCAGACTATATGCGTAGCTTAGAAGACAAATTGTACTTAATTCATGCCAGGGACCATGACGTTACCATTACCCAAAGTACAACACATCACTGATCTCTGATTTTCTTTTTCCTTTCATTTTCTAAAAATCAGCATTGTTTGATATTGGCGCTAAGCCTAAGCGTTCATAAATTATAACATCTTGACAAAAAATATTTTGTACAGGGGATCTTTGCAGTATTGCAATGGCACTAGAAAAAAAAAAAAAACGTTTTTGTCCAGCTTATGCGTATTTAGTCAGTGGCTATTAAATATTGGACACATGTCTGATGTGATGTACGACTTTGGTCTCAACAACAGAGAAAGTAAAGGAAATGTTGCACTATTTATTACACATGAAATGATCCCAAAGCTAATCAAAACTGTGCAGATCCTCTAAATTTGTTCTTGACTGAAAGCTTGTTTTGCTTTCTTAGAATAGAAGATAAACTGGTGAGTGTCTGAGACAGCGAGAGCCTCAAACAGACTGGTCATGTAGGGACAAATTAGCATCAACTGACTAGTACTTCCTAATTGCCTGTTATGTGAAGTATTTTAAGGTGACTCCTCCCTACATGCCCTTTGGTTTTGTCTGGAAACTATTAATTCACACTGTTTTAATAATGCATAATAACCAGAATGTTGCACTATAACACATTATACTAGTAGTTACTAGTAGTTCATTGACATAGTCAATAACAGGAAAAATACATATTTGCAAAAAAAAAAATGAAATTAGGAGTTTTCACAACGATGATCAAATAAATTTAGATATATACTAAATCTCTTGTCATGGTGAGTCATTATGTCGCCATATGCCGGCTGATGGTTAAGGTGTGTATTAGTTCAAGCTGCTTATTATTCTTTTAAGAAAATTGAATTAATGGTGCCACCATCTTCTGACAGTTACTTAAGAAAACAAGCTCTGAGTCTCGTCATGTGCCTATGGCTTTGTTGGCTGTGCTTAAAGGCCCTGGTGTAAATTACCCCAATTATCCTCCATTGGGACAAGGCCAGTGCTGTCACTCCCCAAAGCAAACTTGTTTCTCGTTTTTTCCTCTCCCAGTATGTGTTTGTGTGTGTGAGCGTGTGTGTGTGTGTGTGTGTGTGTGTGTGTGTGTGTGTCTGTGTCTGTGTGTGTGTGTTCGCGTTTGTGTATGTGTGTGTATGTGTGTTTTACTTCTCTCTGCTCCTCACATTCACTCAGTGTTGCTGTCTTAAAGTAGTGCACGTACCAGACTACTAGTCAGTTTGCTGTTGTGATATTTCCTCCTCCTGTCACCATGCCAATAACCTGTCACCTCCGATCACTGACCAATCAGCTGAGCAGGCAGTCCCTGTTCTAAAATGCACCTCTGCTAGCCAGAGGTCAATGCGTCATACCAGCTCGCCACTGTTTCTGAGAATGTTCTAGAGGCTAACTAAGAAAAAAAAACTACAGTGGTGGATCAAAGCAGTTGATGATTCAGGGACGAGCCAAATCCTGCTCTGCCTGTCTCTCTAAAGCTATAGTAATGCAGTGAAGTGTTAAGAGATTGGTGTCACCCAGTGGAGCGGTGGCAGATTATTAAAAGAAAAACATCTCCCAAGTCTTAGGAGGCACCTCAATCTCCAGCCGAGTCAAATTATCACCAACACCTCCGTTCTACCAGGAGCTATCATTTTCTCCTTTTTCAAAGGTACTTTTTTCCCCAGACAAACCATGTCAGTGTGTGAAATGATCACATGTGAGTCGCAGAGAAGAGAAGCAAGTCAGAAAAAGGGGTAGCCAGCTGTGTCATCCAGAGGTTTTTAATCCAGTATGTGCTGGGTACTCTTAGCCAGCATGCTAAATTCAGCACACGTCTATCTTGTTGTTTTGTTCACCTGGCATGTTAAGCAGGTTCAGTTGTCAATCAGTGTGACAGGTGTGCATCATACACACACAGACACACAGAGAGAGAGAGAGAGAGAGGCACACACACACACACACACACACACAAAGAGAGACACAGACACACACATGCACACACACACAGAGACAGAGAGAGACACAGACACACACACACACACACACATACACACTTCCGATATCCCTGAACATCTCACCAAATTTGTTCCAGTTAATAAGACCTCCCCAATGACCTTGCGCTAATTAACTGCTGCCTTGTAAGAAATACGATGTGTTAATTAATGATGAGAACGATTCTGTCTCTGAGAGTGTTAGAAAATGATGAGACCATCTTTGCACGTTAAAATAGAACTACAGTAAAGAGGCATGGAAAGCACTTACAGATGACAGGCCTTTCAATCTGTTGAATAGATTCATTAAATTATGTATCAGTGCAGAAACGCAACCGAATGATGTTACCACATGATGTTTGAAATAGTTGTACTTTAGGTGGGCAAACCGTTACAGAAACAACCTATAAGTTCCAGCATTGCAATCTGTTCCACTCTAAATTTGCACAGTCATTGCGGCCATCGTAGAACCTGCATGCATTATTATGGCACGTCAGATATTTTATGAGATCCCATTTAGTGTAATACAACCTATAGGCAATACACTAGAGCATGATGTAATATCCATAAGAATATATATGAAGTATGACTTGGCAAAGGCAGGAATGGTGTAGTGATGGTAAAAAGTTCAATAGTGACACTCATTTCTCAAGGTATGCTGATGAGCGCTACAAAAGTGCATTGTAAAAATCATGCACTGTTCGCCTCACATTTAGTATACTTAGCACTCTAGTGGGAGTAAATCAAGGAAAATTCACAGACTGTGTGATACTATTATTATTATTATTATTATTATTATTATTATTATTATTATTATTATTTTTGCAAGCTGTTGTATTCCATTAGCCTGGCTGACACCAGAACAATTTTCAAAAGAGTGAAGTTAAATGAGAATGGGCCTGGAGACCCATGATTCACTTCTGATTTCCAAGGGACATAACCAGCAGTGAAATTAAACTTAAATTGGTACATTAAACTCTTATCCGATCTTATCGGTATTACAGCAAACATCTTTTTTGTAAACAACGGTTTTGAATGCAGTTGCTTACTCAATTCCAAAGAAGATACACGTCTATGTCGTGTAATACTGATGCCATCGGTGCAGCCATTGGTTGTGTTCAACAGCGCACATACTGTAACTGTATCCTCTGTCTGTCATCGTATAAAGCCCGCCCCATTCCAGAAAAAAACGGTTGTAATTGGTTCCTGGATTTTTGGTCATTTTGGAAATTGGACAGTCAGCAAACAGATCTGCAGAGAAAATTCACTACAGATTTGTCACCTAGGGAAGCATTCCATCTACAGCCTATGTCTCCCTACTATTCTTCACCTTTCTATATGCAGTGTGGACACATATTGGAAGTACCAAATGATTTATGAGAAATCCTGAAGGAACTAAACTGAATTCTGACTCGTCAGACAAACACAAAGAAACCATCCAGTGAAATAAATGCTGCCATCAACCCCTTTTCTGTCAGTAATCATGTCTTGACCAGAGAGTGAGTACCGTGCCTGTGAAGCTACTCTGGCTTGAAATTGCTCACTGTTACTTTCTACTGTGACAGGCACAAAACAAAATCCTTATTTTCTTTTACTTCACTCGCAACACTTTGATCAAAGCCCAACATCAAGTAATTTCTCTTTTGTCTAACAAATGGTAATTAATAGCAGACACAACATACCGTGTTAATAATGTATGGAACATATGGTAGATGTTATTAATAATCCAAGTCAATTGTTATGTGAAGCCTGACATGGATTTGAAACTACCCATGGGGAGCGATGCATCGGAGAGGAAAATCTCAGTTGGGTCTCTTATCGTGTTTTGATTGCAGATTTTTAAGATTTTGTTCCAACTGTTTGCAGGTGTCATGAACAAGTTTAGATCATGTATAGACTTCTTTGTAGAAGAGGCTGACAGAAGACTAAAGTTTTTTGAGAGACAGGGGTAAATGTGGGTGAATGTTCCTTTGTTTCTCTCTCCTTCTACATTGCTTTCTTCTTTCCTCTGTCTCTCTCTCTCGCTTTCTCACTCGATACACAATAAGAGAAAGGAAGGACATTTCTTGCCTGGTTGCTACTCTGTTAAAGGGTTGAGAGAACATGTCACCAAGCTATCAGTCATGTTGTGCCATTTTCCCCACCGAGCAGCCCTGGCAGTTGTCAGTCAGCAGCGAATGAAGACATGCTGAAAAGGAATGGTGGCAAACAGGTGCCCATGGTAACCCATGTGAAGGCGGGGGGGGGGGGGTGGTGAGAAGAGAGATGGAGGATGAGAGGAGGGGTTGGCGTAACAGATGTCAGTCAGTGGAGAATGAGCGCAGAACATGGAGAAAAGATGAAAGGTGAAGAACAACTTGGTGATAGATCACAGGAGATCAAAGAGAAAGTGAGTTATTTATAGAAGCTTTTAGGAAAAGAATGATTTATGGTCATCTTATTTATATCCATTTTCACCCTTTGTAAACCAATCATTATGGCATGTGAAAAATATTTAGGTGTAAAGGAGCGAGAGAGAGAGAGAGAGAATCACATGACACCATCCAGAAGAATCATTTGCCATTACTGCACAATGAGGTTTATTGGGAGGAGGAGAGTACAACTGAATCAGTACACTGAGAGGCAGCTACAGTTGCATTTGTATGTTCATTAGCTTGCCTCCCTCTCTGCCACGATTTAGGGTACATACAAAATAGGTTGATAGATTTAGTTTCCTTCTTTAAAGGGTCTTTACTGTCAGGCACAGTACATGTCGGAGCGCTCTTGATAGATATTTCCATATGTCTCCAAAGCAGCACATAGTGGATGCCCCCCAAAAGTTCCACTCAGGAACCCACAAAGTGGATTCATCAGTCTCCATGATGGTTTCTTTCCCACTCACGTGACCATAAACAAAGACGTCTCATTACTCTTTTTTAAACTGACAGAGACTTGCTTAAGCTCACGCTCAGAGTATTTTATTTCCCTGACAGGCACGCCATGAGAACACTTCCACTGTCAGGAAATGACTTTATTAGGCATGAGAAGAAAAGAGACAAGAATAACACAAATGCACTTTTTGCTTTGTGTTTTCTGTTTTGCTTTTTATTTTATTATTTCATTGAGGCTTCAGTGCCGTTTAATACTGAGTTATTACATCAGCAGCTTCAACATTTAGCAAAGTTTCCTCTCTCTCTCTCGGCCATTTAAATATGCATTAAGTCATTAAGGATTCTGCATCTACTGTTTACATCCCAACTGGTGATTACGTCTGAAAATAAAACATCAAGCAACAAAAACAACAACCACCAAAAAAATGTTTCAACATTTCAACATTTATGGTAACAGTGTTCCCCCAACTTGTCTCTAAACGCTGAGTATCCGTTTAAATTTGAAAAAAGTTTGTTCTAACCATCCCTTTGAAGTGCATGTGTTCTCTCTCTTTCCCTCTCTCCCTCCCTCTCTCTCTCTCTCTTTCCCTCTCTCGTTCTCTTACTTTTCCTTTAATGTTTTTTTTTCATCTGACCGTGATGGAAACTAGTCTGACACCTTCTTTTGGTTCATCAAGTTTCTCCGGCACAATTACATGAATTTACTTTCAATAAATTACCATCTTTGCATACATCAGTCAAATCACCACACTCAGGCATTCACAAACAATATGCATTATTAATTTAATTGTCAGACTTTATTTGGTTAAATCATAACCGACTTGGACAGCCTCTGCCTTGATGAGCCATTTAAAAGCATCAACACTGAGTTTGGAAGAAAAAAAAACTGCATGACACATCTTACTTCTGTTACTCAACCGTATGTAGTCTGGATCGTGGTGGATGATCCGCCATAGCTGTCTAGAGTAATGTGACTGATGTATGTTATGATCTAATACAGCCTTTTCTGCTAAATCTTGCTCTACTGGACTCAGTGTCAGTGGATAAAATAAGTTCTTTCTGTCTGGCCCTCTAAGATATGTACCTCCTAGTGAAGCAAGCAACTCAGAAGCTAAGTTTATATTGTCAGTATAGTGTGCAGTATCTAGGCCAGCCTATATACCCCCCCCCCCCACACACACACACACACACCATAAGAAAATTTCAAGCAGTCACAGACTCCTCCCCAAACAATTCCAAAGGGGCTGGCCTGGGAATTTCTGTTCTTGACGGTTTTCCATTTGACACCACTTCACAAGTGATGGCAGTGCAAAATTAGTTTCCCCCAAGTCCTGAGCTAAAAAAAATACCTTTTACCAACCCATACAGTGATCCTAAGAGCACCTCCAACACCCCACTCCCAACATGCAACCCTCCCACCCCTACCCCTTAACTCCATCTCATCTCCATCTCATCTCCATCAGCCAGTAACTGTCACTAACACACCCAGACAAGCCTATAAATATTCACTGCATTTTCACTCAACCCCCCCCCCCCACCCCAACTCCCTGCCTTTGTTTGCACCCTGAAGCTCTGCTGTGGTTGGTGGTAAGCAGACAGTGACAAGAGAGGTGAGAGAGACTGAGAATGAGAGGGAGGGGTAGAGGGAGAGAGAGATGGAGGAGGTCTTCCACTTCACTGGAAGAGAGCCTGATGAGCTCAAACACGTTGAGTTATCCCAAGGCTTTGAGGGGACCTGGGGCTGTGAGTGTCACCACTGTTCACGCACACTGACAAACACACACACACACACACACACACACACACACACACAAACACACACACACACACAGATACACTCTATTCTCTGGAGCACCATTACAGAAAGGGAAGAGACATTGTGAGACAGGAAGAGAGAGAGGGGCTTGCAAACATTTCTGTTAATTATGTATTACAGCTGTCCTTCATAAACCTAATTATGATTCGCTGAGAGGCAAAGCTGGCCCATTTGCATATGTACATGAAAGAGACATGGCATATGCAAAAATACTATTTTAATTAGCATCCTTTGATACGACAGCGCACAAATTAAACTGGCATGTTGCATGGGCTCTTTGCTCGTGGAGTCGTATTCATTCAGACATGCAGCGAAAGTGCCCCTGCTCAGAGATAAATAAAATACAACAAACACAACAAATAAATAAATAAGTAAATAAATGTAAAGTGGATCTCGGAAATAAATAAATATGGCGGTAAAGGAGGCTTAAGAATAACGGTGAAACGGATGAAATGCCGCACATTTGCTTCCCTGCTATCTGCTCGTTTCTCCCATTCTGATGTCTTGGGCTTGGCGGCAAACTGTCACGTTATCAAAGTGGATCTCTTCTCCTGCCAACTCCGCCTAAGGGGGCGGAACAACATCATTTAGCTCCTTCTTTTAATGATTGTGTCTTGATTATTATTATAAAAGGATATTACGAGACGCCATTCACTCGATCATCCCCTCAAATAAATTGAACTAATGCGTCTTTTTCTCTCACTCTTTCTCTCTCCCCTTCACTCCTACATCCCCTGGAGGTTGGAATCATAATATCTCAGATTAAAAAGATGGCGGTGTGAAATTGCACATTATCTCCATCAGCTAACCACATGCTCTACCTTGTTGCATGCCTGACATAAATGAGGAACAATCCATAAATAGCGAGCCTGCAGAAAAATCTGCAGTGACACTATTGATAATTCTGCACCCCACCCCACCCCATCCCCCAGCTCCCCCTCCCTCGTCCCTGCTCAACTGAATGGCATAATGTTTAATCAAGACTCGGCTCGTGCTATGCAAATCCTCCCTTACGTGGACCGAAACAAGATGTCATTGTTATTCTAAACTGAGATGCATACAGGCCCCTTAATGAAGCCAGGGAGGGTGGGGGGTGGACACATCAGTTGAATGTATTGTGAGTTATGCATTGCATTGGATCTTGATGATGGTCTGCAATATTACTGCAGTTTGCGCGATATAGCCTCCAGTGTTGGGTGTACAAAGTAACATATTACTAATATCCAATTCCATTTGTCTGTAATACAGTAATGTAATGTATTTCTGTTCCAAATTCAGTAATCACATTACAGTTATACTGTAGTTAAAGTAACTGTACACATTGCAGATATTGCAGTGTTCTTTGGGCTGGTTTTCACCAACTTTGCTGTCAGCTTTGTAATAGGAGTTATGCCCATATAGTGTGTATAAATAAGGTCATGCTGTACACTTTTCAATTATTTTCCAACATTCCCTGAGATACATTTGTAAAGACTGCAAGTTTTTCCATTGATGTTCTAGAATGCTTTGAAACCCCTGCAGAATAAAAGTGTGCTTTATCTTGATATAAAAATGTACATACATAATTGGCTTTAATCTGAATGGCCAACATCTTTAGGCATCTTCCAGGTGTATTGAGATTGCTGATTCCTATGGCTCCATCTTATTGATTCAGATTGCTATGGGCGGTCCATTGTTACAGTAACAGGGGAGGGAGAGAGCATAATAAATGAAAACAGATCTGATGTAGAAACCATGTGCTTTTTCTAATTGGCCAGTGATCATTGACCATTTTCTTTCTATGCCCATTACAGGCAGGGAAGAACTCATCCACTTTGAAAACCCCTGTATGCCCCTAGTAACATTGAGATACCTTATTTCAAAGCCAGCAAGAAAAAAATGGTGTCCTGCGGTATGATTCCTTTAAGGAAAGGACATGTATTAACCTCCTGAGGCCTAGCGTCCTCAAATGAGAACATTACAATTAGGCTTTTCTGACATTTTTGTGCCCCTTAGTAGTAAAGGTGCAAAGCATTTTTTTTAAGTGAAAAAACAAGATGGAGATCGATATCCACCTTCTTGTTTTACCGATGGGCATGTGACAACAATCGTCACAGTACTATACCACCGAATTTGTGGGACTTACACCTGTTTATTTGTTTACTCATATGATGACATCAGGATTTAGATCAACGATGACTCTATGATGATAGAGTCCACTATTTATCAGTTTGTTTAACTGGTAATTAATGCTGCTTTCGAAGTTAATTTTATCCACTATACGGTGCATTAACCTGATTGTTCAACTTACAATAAAATCCAGTTGGGCTTCCACAAATGTCACAGTGTGTGAAACAGATTGAAACACATTCTGCTGAATTGTGTGCTCGTTTTACTCGTTTTCTAGTACTATTTAGTTAAATGAGTGCACAATTTAGTAAAACGAGCCCACAATTTAGTAAAATGAGTGTAATGTATAAGTATATGTATAAGTATAAGTATAAGTATAAGTATAAGTATAAGTATAAGTATATGTGTAAGTAAAGAAATGTATTAGTTTTGAGTAGCGTGTAATACATTATTTGAGCAACGACTCCATCATTGATAAGCACATAAGCAGGCCTAACAGGGGTCAAAGATGACCCCCTACCAAGGTGGAGCCCAATGCAAGTTTCTATATTCTCCTGATGGTGCTGGATTGTGTGTGGATAAGGGGAGACATTTGGCAAATGTCCAGGCTTATGGGCTGGCCTGCTGATAAGGTGAAAAGTTTTTACCTCCAGACAAAAGTAATGTAAATTCAAGTCTATGTGTTGCAAGATATATGAGTTGAATCCGAGTGGGAGGCAGGTAAAACTAGGCACATAAGTAGGACAAGTCACACCTGGAGCTAAGCCACACCTGCAAACAGCAGACACACATACAAACACATCTGCAGCAGGTGGAGATTTTAAAAAAGCTCTGAGCAAAAAGTTCTCACTAATGAGCAGTGTCGTCTGACATATTTTAGTAATCAGCAAAAGCAATTCCCAAAATAACATTACACACTTTTCTGGGAAGAGGAATAAACAACCCAGAATGACCAGCTGAAATTGGGAAAGGTATAAATGGCACATTAACTGTCAGTGTGTGACGTGTTTAGGTCTCCTTGTGCCACATGATCAAGAAGGGTGTGTTCTGGAGCTCATCATCATCATCATCATCATCATCATCGTCAGCTTATTTCATCCCAACAGTGTGACGTTCATACACTCTTAAAACAAATGCGTTGTCCATATCTTGACACAGAGAAGTGTTAAAAAATAACACACGTTGTGTTATTTTCAACGCAAGTTGTGTTATTTTCAACACATATTGTGTAACAAATAAAAAAAGGAAACAACACAAACTGTGTTGTCCCTATCTGGACATAGAGATGTGTTAAAAACAACGCAAGTGAGTGCACTCAAGTGTCAGAGTCAGGTATCAGACATCAGGTGGAAAGACATCAGGTCTCAGGAAAACAATGCACAATCATATCTCAGACATCAGCCTAAAAATGGTGTCAGGAACCATCTGAGGATGTCCTAATATGTACACCGTACAACAGCCATTTAAGAAAATAAAATCTGATCTGCATGTTACTCCCAGCCACCATACCCCTTCCTGTCATCCTTCCTCTGTCATACCCATCCTAGTTGTTATGTTGGCACCCACCTACTGTACTGGTCCTGCCATTCATCTTGGAAGAGTGCATCTCATGGCTCTATGCCCCAGCCCTGCTGGTGCTCTCTGTGTGTGTCTCTCTCTCTCTCTCTCTCTCTCTCTCTCTCTCTCTCTCTCTCTCTCTCTCTCTCTCTCTCTCTGTCATTCCCCTCTGTTCCTCTCCTTCTCTCTGTGGCTCATTACCCTGATGGTCAGCATCCTTCCAGACCCCATCAAAAAGATATGTGCCCTCTCCTGTGGAACAGGAAGTCATGGGGTCACACAGGGTGGGATAAGCATCAGTATCTTAAGATGGAGGACTCTCAGTGTTAGATAGGGCCATCTCTGTCAAATAACTGTAGCAAGCTGACGAAATGCTCAGACCATGGAGAAAAGGCACATTGGGTTGTGTGTGTGTGTGTGTGTGTGTGTGTGTGTGTGTGTGAGTGTCTGTGTGTGTGTGTGTGTGTGTTGTGTTTGGCCATTATCGCAATAGCCAAAATAACTTGGTCTATGTCAGACCAATCAGTCACTGTAAGACTTCATGGAAAAGAAAATGCACCGGTGTCATCCTCATGCTGTGATTCAAGAGTGATGAGTCGCTCACATTGAGATCAGGCAGAACACATCATCCACCCTGCCAGCCAAAAAAGGAATCCCCGCAGGAGTGTTTCACACAGGTGTTTGTGGAGCCCATTCTGCGACATGATGAGCTGAAATTAGACAAGAAATTGTGATTTGAAATCACTAAGGAAAGAAAAAAAATACACTGTACTAGTTCGGTGACAAGAAAAAAGCGACGGCAACTGGCTGGTTTGCGCTGGAGACTGTCAGCGTCGGCAAGGCCTGAGGGAAAGAAGTTGACTTGACAACATGTCAATACCGTTTTGAGGGCGTCTGCGCGCAAGAGAGAAACTCAGTGGGGAAATATCAGTTGTTCTTTTCTTTCTGGGAGCCATACATGCATATAAAGGGACAGAATGAAAGGGAAGGCAGAGATGTAGAGTGAGATAATAGGGGAAAATAAATAAAACAGGTCTTACAGTGTAACAGCAATTCCATGCAAAATGACGAGACAACTGACACCAAGAAGTTTCAATGTGTATCTCTGTGTATCTCTGGCATCATATACTCCAAACCAGAACCCCCTTAACGGCTGTTTACTGCTGACAGCTGCCTTACTAAATGACATGAAAAACAAATGTGATTTGTTGCAGTACAGACATGATTTTCGTGAGATCTTCTTGGCAGATTTAACCTCACTTGGCCCCCATCTCTCCTGGCTGTCACTCACTGTCCTTGCTGAGTGATTGAACACAAAGACTGATTTTTACTGACAGAGTCATTGGCGGCTGCTCAGCCAGGCAGAGGAAGCTCACATAGCTTTATCGGAAGGCAGAAGATGTGGAGAGGTGTTTCTTTTTTCAGTGCAAAGACTGTTCAGAATCTGGTGTGAGAATACAAACCTTCATGGTGTGACCTGTAGGCTGGAACATGATTGGTGCCATCTAAACTGGGTTGTCACTGGAATAACTGCTGCAAATGAGTATCTAGACGAGTGGATAACGCCTACTTTAATAGATTAGCTGGATAATGTTTTAAACTATGACTGAAAATGTCACCTACACCATATATTGAAGGTCCCACTTCATTCGCATTCATGAATGTGACTGTGTCATAGAGGAAGAAGAGTAGTACTGTAGGATTAACTCACTTGTGTCACTAAGAATGAGTAAGACAAGCTCCTGTTGTCTTGAGCTCTTTATAGAATTTCTCATCTGCTCTCTATGTCTTCTTGTCAAGAGCCTTATCCAGTTTTCAATATTTAACTAAGGATTCGGATACGCCTCCAGATACAATTTGTGTCCATTTTTGTAAAAAAATTCCACTGGACTTCACTGAATGAACTGTGTGTGTGTGTGTGTGTGTGTGTGTGTGTGTGTGTGTGTGTGTGTGTGTGTGTGTGTGTGTGTGTGTGTGTGTGTGTGTGTGTGTGTGTGTGTGTGTGTGTTTGTGAGAGAGAGAGACGTCAGAAACTTTACTAAAATCAAGTGATGATTTTGTCAATAATTAGTGATGGTGTAAATCAAAGGCTGTGTAACCTCTGAAGTCCTCCCAGAAAACCCAACTGACCAGCCAAGACAACAGCTTTCTGGTGGTTCTTCAATCATTCTTACATTCATAACTATTCCATTTGATTCATTTTATTCCTGTCTGGAAAGCCACACCTGGTGACTGATCACCTGGTCTCGGCTGGAATAAATATTATGGGAGGCCTATTAAGACATGAGACACCACTACATCAGTGACAGGTTGCTATTTGGTGTTGTGAGGATGAATTATTTGTAACTCGTTTTCTTGATGAAGCTTTTACAGGTGCCAACTTATAGGCCCAAGTGTAGGCCCAAAAGTGTTCTTCATATCTTTAACAACATTCATTTAGTCATTAAACCACCAAGCATCACACATTATGACACTTTTTGCTTGATGAGAAATATTCTACTAAAACTAAACAAAAAAACAAAACAATATTCTACTAAACTACTAGAAATCCAAAAACCAAATAGGCTAGAAGATAAAAGACAATCAATAATGCATACTATGCATAATTCCATCCATATTATCACAAGGCACCAAAGCCGTAATGATATTCAGCTGATGTACATAGACATCTCAATCACAGACAGACTCTGATCTGCCAAATGGCAGGGACTGACAACATTTATTACCAGTTAGGCATCGTAAATATGATCAAACTGTATATATACAGTGAATGTAGATTCAGAAGTGAAGCATTTAAAGTAATGAAACTTTCTGAGCTTCACTGCAAAACATGTAACTTTCACAGCCATCTGTAATTTTATTTGTTGACGCTGTATTTTAAACCTCTGCAGTTCGTATATATTCGTCCTGTCAGCAGAGCAGACTACAAGTTAAAAGAGTCCTGGGCAGGGCTGACATATGGACCCTGGCGGCTCGCCGTTCACAAGCAGTGACTCTGGCAGCTCAGCCGAGATAACACCTCTGTCAGATGTAATGAACTGATTAAAGAGGACGTTTTAAAAAATAAAAAAAACACACACACAAACAGGTTCTCTTTCAGACTGGACTTTCAGAGTCCTCTGAGACACAACTGTAATAAATCATTTCATCAGAAAAGAAAGAAATACATGATTTATTTACCATGTTTACTGCTTACAGTTCCCTGGCGAGACCTTTGAGGGCAAATGAATATTTTAATAAATTTCTCTCCACAAAGTACAAACAGTCAGGCAAGACCCCGGAGACTGGCCTCTCCGAAACAATCAGCCGCTTTGATTTCATTCACCTTTATGAATGACAAGCTGGATTTGTGTTGTGATGGCTTATGAGCATTTCACACACTGAATGCCACAGTTTAGCAGATGCTTTTAGAGGATAATGTTGGCTGTGGAGAGGGATGATTTAAGGCAGTTTGGCGATTTTTGAGATACTCAAATTGAGTTTGTTTTGTGCAGAAAACTACTTAAACACTGACTTCCACTCAAAGAAGTTTATTTCTTAACACGTCTTATTAAAAAGTATTAAACTTTTCTCAACAATACAAACAATTTTAATGCATAGTATACATTTCCCTCAAAAGATTCTGAACATTTTCGTTATGCACCCTGTCCCATGTCAACATTGCATGTTGTATCATGTGGACCATCGATCGTGGACCACATAATGAAAGTGAAATACTGCAGTTTTTCTCAGACTAGTTTAGGAGCGCATCAACAAACTATTCACTGAAATGTACAGATTTAAATTCATATGGTAAAATGCATTGTATGCAATAAAGAGTTTTCATCTGGATATGTCTGTCCCTACTGCAGTCCTGTCTGCCTCTGGCCTTAGAGTAACAGCCTTGCAGTCAGCATTGACTCTCCAACATCCTCGGGGAACCAATGCTACAGTAAGACAAACAGACATCACAGACTATAATGGCTGACTGTGTAATCCTATTCTAGCTCCACTCGTAGTGTGCCCAATGCAAGCTCTCCACGCACTGATAGGAGCCCAATGAGCCACCAGACGCTTCATCATCTTGGGAAAAAGCATTCAGCTAGAAATAGGAACGAGCTGCATTGACCAGAGGTGGGCAGGCAGGCTGGCTGATTGCCTGATTGCTGGCCCATTATAATATTGGTTCATTTGTACCTGGGTCCAGGCAAATCTCAGGGGCCAGTGAACACAGATCCATGGGGTGGGGGGGGGGGGGGGGGGCTTGTCCAACGGCAGCCAGGGAATGCTTTTACCGTAAAAGCAGAGGATGAGAAATGATGTGGGGGGGGGGGGGGGGTTGAAACGTCCCATTTAAATTGCAAGGAGGCTCCTCAGACACAAATGTGTCTGAGCACAAATGAAATTAATAATTGGTGTGCGAGTATATGAGCGAGTATGCAAACAAGGGTGATGTTGGATTCTGTGAAGTCAACACGGCAGTGCAGGAGTTATTCATCACCTGGAAGACTGAGAGAGCAGTCGTGGGGACTAATAGGCAAAAAAACTGACACACATTCATTTTCTTATGGCAGATTATTCTTATGAAGCCAATCATGCAAATAAGTATGGCCTTTTCCTCTGACTTGCGCTTCCAGAAATGGCATGTTCAACAGAGAACTATGCACATGCTGCCTGGCCCAGCCACTTAAACTGAAGAAAAACAAACATTGTTGTACAAAGACACTTAAAGATGCATCACCTTTCCCATCAGCCACACATCACAAACACTAATTACGTATATCAGATAGAGAACAAAAAGTTGTTAATTAAATTGCTCTGTTATATCAATGAGCTGGTAAGGCGGGATAACAATACTCTCTTCTGACTTTCAGTGCACAGCTTTCCACAGTTCTAAGAATTAGCTGAAAACCAGCTTCTTATAATATTGTGTACAGTACAGTATGCATATTGTGGTACTCCAATACTCCGTTGCTCTTGTCAGTTAAAGTGACACATTCTAGCGAAAGCACTAATATACTGTCATTGATTTGAGAACTGGTTCATATCTTCAGTTCTTGTTTTTTTCCCCCCTTCTATTCTGCATATGGGGTTAGCTTTGGATGTGCTTCACGGAGAAGCTGAGGACGAGAGTCGATCATCTGGAAAAGATGTCATGGCGGGTGGCCTGTCCTTCTACCGGTGGCGTGTCCATATTGTCAACTCCAGCGAGGAAGGAAGGAAGAGTGCTGGGGCCATGTTTGGGGGATGGATGGCCAGGAAGAGAGGGAAGGAAGGAGGGAGAGAAGGAGGGAGGGAGGGAGGGAAAGGTAGATGAGGACAGAGCTTCATCTTCATACGGCTACCGAGACGACAGCTAGGCTGGAGGTGAGACAGGTGGAGGCAGTTGAAGGAGTTGAGCAGAGACAGCTGGAGGAGGAAGTCAGCGATCTTGCGCAACGCTGAAGACGGTTCGCCTAGAGCTGAGGAGTGTGGTCTGTGCACACACACACACGCACAGGCACACACACACACACACACACACACACACACACACACACACACACTGACGCACACTCTCGGACTCAAACACACCACAAGCTAAAAGGCAAACATAGCCTGAGGATGCACAAATGCAAACAACAAAGAAGTTGATGGTTGAGGAGAGGAGAGAAAAAGGAAGGGGTGGAGAGTGACTGAAATAGAGTGTGTGTGTGAGAGATGGGGGGGGGGGGGCAGGATTGGTCTAGATTTTCACAATAAGCACTCCCGACAAGTTGTGAGCCAAGTGCCAGTCCAACATTAATTGCCTATGAAAGGTGACCTGCAGGGAGGCATCAGTGATTGACCTGGAGTGAGACTGCTCTATCCTCAGCCAACGCACTGAAGTAATCCCCGGCGAGAGCGGATCTGCAGCCGTCAAAACCCCTCGCAACGCACTGACATGACTGGAGCATGCCGCAAAACAGACCACTGATACCCCCACCGCACACACACACACACACACACACAGACAGACACACACACACACACACACACACACATACAAAGGGGAATACGAGGTGAATAGAAACATAAGGAATGGAAAGATTAATCTGAGCGACAAGGCCTCCATCCAAGAGACAGAGGACCAAGCTGTCCAGGAGGCTTCCTTCCAGTGGCCCCTGTGAACTGACTGCCATTTGTCTGCTTGTATTGGAGCCTGCTGTTAGCATTTTGACTGGGTGGCTGGGTGGCTTTTTCTCTGGTCAGGGAACACTGACTTATCGAAGCTGAAAGGTACAGGCAATAGTCTCAGGACATAAAACAGAAGCAAACAGGATGCATATTTTTCAAAAACAGGAAAGAATGCTTACTCGATGCAGTGAGGTAAACTGGTCTTAGATTGTGTTGTGATTACTACAATTATTATTATTGTTTGGTTAGACAATTAAAATGATTAATAGTGATGGATCCATGATAACACAGGACTGTGACAGTATCTTTTGTAAAACTTAATTAATTGAAATTAAATGGAAACTTCTTTTTGATTCCATGATTGACTGAAATTGTTCAGAGCTTTGTTCAGAGGAACAAGACAATGATCATAATGAAAAAAGATACAAGGCATCAGCCAAGTGACCTGCAATCTTCCTGCCTATGTTTTTTTTTTATGTTATTGTGGCACCTTATTTAATATGTTTATCACAGCAGAATGTCTAAACATCTTTCTATCAATGCTGTTAAGTTAAAGATTACTTATGAAAAATCAGGAAATATTACCAAAAAATGTATTAAAACTTATGAAATAATTTGAACTAAAGTCAGTTATAACTTGTGACTTACTGAGCTAAATTCTCCTCTGCCTTAATTTGATAATTTATGCTCTCAGTAATATTTTTATTCTGATTGGTTAAGTGAGTGCTTTGTTGGTCTTTTATTTGAGCTTCGTATCTAACCAATAGGCTATCATAATACGTATGCCCTCGTGTACAAGATGCATGAGTGTGGAGTGAGTTGGAAATAAGAGAGCAGCTCTGGATGACGCGAGAGGGCAAGAGAAAAGATGATGATAGGATAATAGTGCAAAAAATGTATGTAATCAGAGAGCCGTTGCCATGGAGACAGTGAAACTACTGGTCAACGGTCAGATGGGAGGTATAACAAAGCACGAAGAACCAAAATAATGTGCAGATTTTTTTCCCCTCCTTTCCCAATCTGAATCGATGGGCCACAGACCTATAAGAGTTGACAGTTCACTAATGTGAGCTACTAGCTGGTTGGACTAGTGGCCAAAGCAGACGGATGCCCTGAAGGGACCTCGAGCTGTATGAAATGGGGGAGGGGTAGGAGGAGGCGGAGAGACTGTTGGCTGTGGCGAAAAAGGCTAACTAGCGAGAACAGCGAGTGCTAAAAGTGTTTGTGTGTGCAGCTGTGTGTGTATGCACTGTCTTGCACACACAAATGTACAGACACACTCACAAACACCACACACGCACACACACACACACACACACACACACACACACACACACACACACACACACACACACACACACACACACACACACACACACACACACACACACAGCAAATTGAACGTTTTGTTTTCAAAAACCATGGCTATTAAATTAAAACATAGCTTGAAGCTCTAGCACATTCCTGTACATTCCCCAGAAAAGCTCCCTCGCACCTCCCAAATTTCCCTGCCTCTCTATGTGCTGAAAACCCCCACTGAAAAGCCCCACCCCCATCCCCTCTCCCACCACCTCCATTGCCCTGCTCTGGAAAGGAGACTTTGTGACTTCAGAATGATGTCTTCCCTCCATATTGATTTGGCTGGGGATGTGATGATCGGGAGGCTGGATCTCTTTACAATGGAGCCACAGGGCTGGAGCCAACTGTCGGGTAAACAAGGTAAACAAAGAGCCTCCCTCTATGACAAATACACCCAAACTGCTATGTCATTGCCACTGATACAGCTCACTGAAGAAGAAAAAAAATGAATGGCGGTTGCAAAGATGCACACACTCTGCAGTTAGTGAGAAATGCCAATAGGGAGTTATATGAATGATGATTATCGTGCAAATATTATTTTATTAAATATTAATATTCACATGGTAAGAATAAGAAAACATATTTTCCCTAATTTTTTACTTTTGCATATTTTTTTTTATAAAATGGTGTACTTCTTTTCTCTAATCTTTTAGTGTGTGGGTTATGTGTGTATCCATATTGCTACCTCTGTCTCCCAGGTCACATTTTTACAGCAAAAGCATGAATTAGTGTGTGTGTGTGTGTGTGTGTGTTTGTGTGGTGAGAGAGAGAGTCGACAGGTATGTACAGAGTGACTAGGAGAGGAATACACATGTTTGTTATTATGTCCAGTTCTCTGGTTTCTGCACTGCTTAATTTATTTTATATATATTTTTTTTTTTTGTAATTTACAACATATTTTTACACATCTTTGTAAAGAAGATTTATTTTATGGCATTTACAGAAAATATTAATATATTCATACATTATATTTTTTATATTTTTATATGAATTATTTGCTTAAAAATGTTGGTACATTTTACATAATTAATTTAAACAATAGTGAGATTCCATTTGAAAGTAAATAATTGATCTGTACGCAACACATCAGTATAAGACTATATTTACTATGGCCCCCCCATGACTCCAACTTCCACGGCTTTGATGAACTCCAGCATCTCCGAAAATTCATTTGGTAATCAGAAGCTGTGCCATTCACCCTGCTTGTAAGAAAACAGGCGCCGTGTCAAGAGTAGTGGTAATTAAAGACAACTTAAGCCCCTCTCCTCCGCTGAACATCCTCAGACACATTAACTTAACAAAGTGTGAGGGACAGAACAGCTGTGCCCTAATACACACCCTCCCCCCGTCCAAAAAAAAAAGAAAGAAAAAAAGACAGTTATCTGCTAAATTCATAAATGCGTCCTTTTTTATTACAGTAATCATCATATTTCTTGCTGTCGTCGTCTGTCTAATTGCTCACCCTTTCACTTCGTCCCCAGCTGAAGCCATCAGAACCCTGCTGTGCCTGGAGTGGGAGCGAGGAGAGGAGCGGAGCGAAGCGCCACAGACCCTCGCCGAGCTGACGAACACGCACTCCCATCCAGGCTTGAGCACACAGCAGCACTTGACAAGCTCATTTTTTTGTCTGTGCTATTACACTATTTCGAGAACAAACAGAGTCATGTGGTTTAGCTTTTTTTTTTAAAAATTGGGTTGATTTTATTTATTTGTTTATTTTTCTTTTCAAACGAGGTGCTTGTTCGACTAGTGCAAAACTATGCATGTTTCATTATGTGAATGGTGAATGGAGGGGGTAGGCTGGGCTGAGAGGGGTGTATCGCATGCATGTGCCCATGCAGACGATGTCAGAGCATTTTAGGAAGTGGGATTGACTATCAGATATATGGACACATATGGCAAAGAAATTGACCATGAAGGATGAAATTGTTTTTAAGGTGTTTAATATATTATCAGATGGAAGTATACATATGATTTGTTTTAATATCAATATACACTTATATACAGAGAGAGAGAGAGAGATAAATTACCTTTATTTTCCAATTCACATATTTTTTCCATCTTAAATATATGTTTGCCATGAAATACTCCAATTGACTACTCCAAACACAGTCTATTTTATTTTTAACGAACCAATGAATTAAGTTACTCACAGTGTCAAATGTATGGCTTGTGTAAGTAAAGTTTTAAATGAAGTTGTTGAAGGGCAGACTTTGTATATTACAACTACACATTTGCACATGTATTGTTGGATTTTATTGTACATGCACAGATATGCCATTTAATGAACAGTGTAGACCAAGATAAGTGTGTTGAGCAACAACAACGAGATTAAGCATTGAAATATTCATGCAACAGAAAGAGTATCCATGCATGATCCCCCACATACTGTAAATACAGAAATAGACAGAGAGGAGGAGGACAGAGAGAGAATGGAAACAGTTTTAGTTTTTATAATTAGTCTCAAACTTCTAACAAAAAAAAAAAACATCTCCAATGGATATATCCACATGTACCACTCCACTTTAAAACAAAAATAAATCATTAATGCAGCTCATAGCAGTTCTTGCTGTCACTCAGACATATGCATACTTAAATAATAAGAAAAAAAACAAGTCCTCGCCTCCACAGATTGTAATATCTTGGCCCTAGCGAGCAGCTCTCTCATCATTGCCTGAGTGCTTTCCTTGGAAATATTGTTTTAAATGTCTCTGACATCCTGGTCTTCCTCTCCCTGCTTAATTAAAGGGAAGAAACGCGGCTTTAACTGGCACTGGCTTCAGCCAGACTACATAATGGGGATAATTAACTTACCCTCGTCGCTTAACTTCAAAGATTAGGTTGGAGAGGACTGAGGGTGTGCACAACATGCTTGGAAGTGGAGTTTCTCCACGTGTAGCAGAAATGTAACAATGGAAAATGGTGCCGGGGGAATGGCGTTGGAAGTCTCTGGGTACCTGAGGGGAAGTCTATGAATATACAGTAGATATATGCTTGTTCTCTCTCTCTATCTCTCTCTCTCTCTCTCTCATTCACACACACACTCTCTCTCTCTCTCTCACACACACACACACCACACTCACACAAGATGTTGGAATATGTATATGTGTATATATATATATATATATATACATAAACGCACACATACTTAACCAACTGTTGGTCATCTGCGATTGTACATTTTTCAATCAAAATGTAGCTATAGTCTTATAGGTTTAGCTTTAAGAGCTATTTAATATAGTGAAACCATAGGACTCTAAAGGAGCTCACACACACACACACACACACACACACACACACACACACACACACACACACACACACACACACACACACACACGCCCACCCTGACACCCTTACCCTCATTTTCCCTCCCATCTCGCAGGGTAGGTAATTACCGCTGTTAGCTTTACCTCCCCTTTTCCTACAATTGCTCTCCTTTAAACCGAAAGGATCAAGTATTACCACACAAACACTCTCACTTGCTCGCTCTCTCTCTCTCTCTCTCTCTCTCTCACACACACACACACACACACACACACACAAACACACACACAGAAAGAGAGAGCGAGGGAGAAAGAGAAAGAGAGGTAAAGTGTGTAAATATGGCTTGAAAAACCCACAAATACAACCATTGGTGTCCTTACACTCAGGGGTTTTTCACTAGGTTCCTGTCCAAGATGCCACAGAGACTTCTATGTTTCCATGCGTACTCGACGCTGTGGGCTGTAAGGGGAGAGGCAAGCAAAACAGAAAGAGAATCTCTCAGCTGCCCTGCCCAGGCGGAGCACCGGACGAGGCTCCGGGGCAGCATGCAGTGGCGGAGCATGGCTGTAATTGCCAGAGAAATAACACTGAATGAAATGTTGCTGCATGGCCAGTGTTGATTTAAGAGTGGGCTATTACAGGGGGTATGTGTGTGTGTGTGTGGGGGGGGGGTGGTGCCCACCCCCGACCTCCGCAGCGCTTTCATCTGAGGCCAATCATGATGCATATCCACATGCCACGCAGCGGCAGTGCATCTAATACCCAGCCTCTCCCCAACACATCCGTATGAACATAGATATAGACACGCACACACACACACACACACACACACACACACACACACACACTCACACACACACACACACACACACACACACTTTCTCCCTCTCTGTCTCTCTATATCTCTCACACACAGACACAAGCACACAGCACACAGTTTAACAGACACAGTGCTGACCACAAGCGTTCCCAATTTTACTGGCATGTATACGTTAAAAAACACTCACACAAACACACACTCGCTGATGTGAGCTAACCTCGAGCCTGCTCAGTGGTGTTTGCACTAAAAGATACACACAGGCTGATCATTGCTCGCTGTATACCAACAGACAAACACACATACTACACTACCAGCTGCCTAACACCAAGTGACATATTCTTACACACACACACACACACACACACACACACACACACACACACACACACACACAGACACTCACACACACATACAAGCTCAATATTTCACCTAATGAGAGGGGACTGTCAATTTGCCACTTCTGTCAAGAGCAACACGGCCCCAACACTCTCTGAGCCAATGCCCATTTTCTGCCGAAGCTTACTGATGTCATACACTCCAGCTCTAATTTTCATCAGAGATTTTAAAAGCAACAAATTCTTCAAAAACAAAAACACAGCAGTCATTTAAAAACCGAAAAGGCAGAATCAGTTTTCTCAGTCTCAATTCTTGTAGTAAAACTATCACTGTCTGCCTCATGAAAAACCATGTAGAGGATGAATATCTTGGGTGCAAAATCAGACTATTTGTGTGTTGTATTCCTTGAGAAGAACACAATGAGTTTGAAACTATGTGCTCTAGCACACGAAAGTATATTCACTCTGTGTACATGTGTGTTGTGTAGTGTGGTGTAGTCTTCAGGAGAGTGGGTTGTGTAGTCTTCAGGAGAGTGTGTTGTGTAGTGTAGTCTTCAGGAGAATGTTGTGTAGCAGTTGTGGCGGCAGAGATTATTTTCTGCAGGTGCTATGGGGGAGCTCGGCTTTTTTTACAGAGGGTGCTATGGAATGAGGGATGAGGGTCATATGGTTCTCTCATAGACTGTATATATAGAACTATACAGTCTATGGGTTCTCTACTACAACCCCCCCCCCCCCCCCCCATTAAAAGCGATATACAAATCGACTGTATTAATGTTATTATCATTATTATTATTATTATTATTATTATTATTATTAGGCTACCTTCGACGTTGTCAGATGCACATAAACGCACAACAGCATACTGTCAGGGATGTTGGAAGTATTTTCTGAGAGGTGGTACGGATGATATTGGTGGGGGTCCGGAGGTTTCTCCCCATAAAAAAATTGACATTTTGACTGCACAAATACACAATTTAAACACAGTTTTCGGAGGGACAGAAATACCAATAAAGAAAGCAGCGCCCGTCTTCTGTCTGACCCAAGTGAAGTGAACATTGCCTAGGAGTCCTAGGAGAGTGTTGTGTAGTGTTGTGTAGTGTGGTGTTGTGTTTAGGAGAGTGTATTGTGTAGTGTGGTGGAGTCCTCAGAAGAGTGTTGCCTAGTGGTGTGTAGTGTGGTGTAGTCCTTAGGAGAGTGTTGCGTAGTGTTGTGTAGTGTGGTGTTGTGTTTAGGAGAGTGTGTTGTGTAGTGAGGTGTGGTGTTGTCCTCCCTGGTGTGCTCAGTGTGTGTGCATCTGGGCGTCCTTTAGCTCAATGTTAGGGACAGCCAATCATTTATTCCACTCTAATTACCACACGTGTTAATCCTGTCCTCACACATACAGACACACACACACACACACACACACAGCCGTCAACACCCTGCGCATCGCAAAAGGGCAAGATGGCATGGAGTCCTGGAACAGGCTGGACAAAGACAAGGGTGCCACACTGACCTCAAACAGAAGCACCTCAAGTCTTATCCTTATCCATTTATGGGGAGGTCACAAGGTTCTTACCATACAACTACCTCCTTACTTACACGTATGCAGCACACACACACACACACACACACACACACACACACAAACACACACACACACACACACACACACACACACACACACACACACACACACACACACACACACACTCCCTTCCTACCCAAACACATCTACTGGATTTACACCAACCCCAAGATATGTAGTCTTTGCGCTTACTGACATTCAGCAGAATCATCATCACAAACACACACACACACACACACACACACACACACACACACACACTTCACCTTCCATCACAGTCTCCCTGGCAGAGAAAGGTCAGCTGGCCTGTGCTTGGCCCCGCCTCCTCGGTCTGTGACACACCTGAAGTGACAGGCAGCCTCCTCCTCCCAGTAGGGGAAGGAAGAGAGGTGGAGAGGAGGAGGAAGAGAGGGTGATAGGAGGTGGAGAAGGAAGAGAGAGGAAATAAAAGACACGCACACATCGCTCCATCATTCCAGTTTCCTGGCCACCTGCCTCTTGTGACTAGACATGCATGTTAGCATGAGGAATCTTGGACGGGTCTTGCTAGGAGCCCTAAGTCAGGCAGAAGGGAAAAAGAGAGTGAGGTAATTCAGTCAAATATCGAACTGAGATTTGACATTAAAAAGATGCTTCTTTTGGACTGAATGTAGAAATGTAGCCAGAAATGGTTTGAATTAAATTACATCAGTCCTGGGGCCCTAATTTGAATGATGTAAAGTGCAAAGTCTAAAGTCTATCTAAAGTTATTTACAGCTATACAAGGGCAAATATTCATGGGTCCACTAAATTCTCCCACATGCAAAACGATAGCTATAGTTCATGCATGAGAATTTTGCTTGTTGATAGACTTTGCACTTTGCCCACCTTTGAAATGAGTGCCACTGATGTTTCTATCATCATTTACAGTAGTGTGAACTACATGAAGAATAATTTGTATTCTGATAAGATAATTGCTTCAGTGTAAGCACTTAAATACTGCATGAGAAAATGTGTTTACTGTATTTTCAATAGCTGGATTGTCCATTAGCTGTTGGTATATGCTTTGCCAGGCAGAGAAGGAATTTCATGGTAAAACGAAGCTCAGTATGTTTTACAGTGATCAAAATGACATACTCTAATGCTTGCTCAAAGAGAGGCACAGATATAATTAAAATCATGATGACCTTCAACAGCCAGAAAAGCATAACCCAAGACAAGCATACAATACAATAGACCCAAATAGACAACTGTGTGCGAAAAAAAACACTGAAAGAGAGAGAGAGAGAGATAGTGGGAGAGAGCAGGAAAGGGAGAGTCAGCCATCAAACTGTGATACACTGTGTGCCCGGCGGTGTAACTGCTCGTGTGGCTTAAGTTGGTGAGGAGATCAAACAGGATTCAACCCTTGCAGAGGGTGGAAAAACAGCACCAGCTTCCCCCCTACTCGAGCCAAACAACAGCCAGCAGTGCTTTCAGTCGTTGATGTGGACCGACACGTCAGCTAGCCGACTGAGGGGAGAAAAAAAAACAACGCACTGTCAGATTGCACCCCTTTTCCCAATGCACAACTGGACAAACATTGCTTTCTTTTTCGGTCTCTGTAACACCCCAACTTTGCTATGTGTGCATTTTCCTGGGTCTATTTCCTACATTTACCTATAGATTCCTCACTGTTACGCTGTTACTGGTACGCTTGTCGGTATGGTTATTTTGTTTCCAGGTAATTGTATGATGTCCAACTATTAGCTATGTTGATAACTGACTTTGATACTGCAATGCATGCAAACACCAATACTCTGACCTTGGTTACCTGTGGCCTGTTAAAACAATCTATATGTAGTTACTGTCATACAGCAACAAAGACTAGATTGTCAATACGTTCTAGAGAACACAAATTCCATTCAGAAAGATGCACAACCTCCTTTGTGGTAAGGACAGGGGGTCGTATTTTACCCTCAAAATCACATTTTCCCAAAAAGACGTAGAAACCGAACAAGTGACATGAAGACTCAAAGAAAACTAAACTGAAGTCATAACAGTTTGAAAATTTGGTTACTCGGGAGACAAATGAGGAAATACATTTATATTCCATTTAGATAGACATGGTGAGCAAAGCAATAAAAAATAAGTATAAAAAACAAAAAGAGAGCGAAAAATTAATGGAATGGAAATAAGAATAAAAAGATGGAAGGAAAAAAGAAAACGAAAGAGTAAAGAAAGGAAGAAAAACAGACAGACAGAAAGAAAAGAGTATCTGCGAGCCCAATTACAAGTAATTACAGCTTTTCATTTTTCCACACGATGAAATAATTTGATTCTTTCTTTTTTTTGTCAGAGGAGTCTGGGAAAGCTCAAAAGAAACTACCCCCGGTCCTGCTCGGTGTTAGCGCCCAGCAAACGGGAGACATTAGGGGATCTCTTTTGGAGAGGGCCAATTGAACTTGACGCCAATAAATCAGAGCAGGCCGGGGAAGCGATGGCGTGGACCGCGACAGACATTTCCACTGACCCACATTAGGGAGATGAAATAAATAAGGCACAGATGCACTGGAGTGGAACGCCAGGGTGGCAGGCGTTTCTAACGCGAGAGGGAATGGCAGTACCAACTACCCCCCTCTCCCGTCCAAACACACACACTCACACACACACACACACACTGCTGCTCTTGTCCCTCCACTTTAATACAAGAGTCAACATGCAAACAATCTCCCTACATTCTGATAGAGATTCATTCAGTCAAACATTTGGGAAAACGCATGTATTCCTGATGATTTAGGTTGGTCCTCTGTACAAGTAAGGAAGATTAATAACATATCTTATACTGCAGCTTTGACACCTTTTCTTTTCTTCTTCACAACAAACCTTTTCAACCTTTTGGCAAGAACTTCCCCAGTCATTTTATAAAACACTTTTTCATGCAAACATCTCTGTATCCATGTGCATCATACAAATCAACAGAAATGAGCGTGTGTGCGTGAAACTGAAATGAAAATGAAAATGAAATTTCCACTGGCTGTGCTGCAGAAGCAAGAGAACGGAAGCCATCTCACGCACGTCATATTCCCTCTGTTTTCAGTCAATCAGGACCATCCTGAAGTAATCATAGGTGAGCTGTCCTTCTGGTAAGAGCAAAAAACAGAGAGAGAGAGAGAGAGAGAGAGAAAGAAAGAAAGCGAGAGAGAAAGTTGCCAAATTCGGAGATATGCGCTGGGACAATCTGGCTTGTGTCAAGCAAAATCTTGGAACCAAACTGGTCAGAAAACTCAAGTGCAATGAGAACACTTGTTTATCGATAGAAGAAAGACCCCAAACATTGAAGCGTCCGTTGACATGATCTGGATTAGGTAATAACGCCTCACCGGAACATTCTGCCACATGTTGGCAAGCTGAAGGCATACGTGTGGGGAGGACAACGAGGTGCAGAGCAGAAGACTGTTATTTTAGTTGGCTTGCAGACAACACTTTTAGAGGCTAGGGAAACAGAGACGTAACATGATATGACATGTTGGAGTATTAAAAGTGGCATTATTTTCTTGATGCACCCTGAAAATGTGTTTATATGTGTTAAATATATTTTTTTGGACATATCATCAGTGAAAATACTTCAGGTAAATTTGCTGAGAAATTCACACAAAATAAATAGTACATAAAAGTTCTATCTTTATATGACAACTCTTGTAGAATCTGTCAGAATTTCTAAAAAAAATTCTGTGGATGCGCCGCATTCTCTGTTGGACAATGTAACCTATAATCTTGTCCGTCCCAAACCAAAGAATCACTGGCTAAAAACAACAAAAAAGGTCAGACTCTCCTCTCAATCTTCCAAATGCCTTTTCACTCCTTTCCCCCCCACCCCTCTCTCTCTCTCTCTCTCTCTGGTCTGTTGTTCCTTAAGACCCCTTTAAATGTAGACATTACTGTACAGTTCCAATCCACCTGCCTGTTTGATGCCTCCTGCTCACACATGACAACACATTGATTTTAGTTCTGCTAGCCCTGCAGACGAGCGCGTGGAGAAATCCATTAGGCCGACACTTCTCGTTTCCATTGACTGACAGCCTGACAGCTGTAGGCTTTCCAGCGTGCCGGCTGACTGGCAGCCCGACACTTAAACAAGCCCTCAAGTTGCTATAATAGTTTAAAACACTTTCAATTACCCGAGTCAAACAAATCCAACGGGCGAGGCACCGGGGGTATATCTCGCCAGCCGCCGCTGCCGCCGCCGCCGCCTCCGACAGACAGACAGCATCGGCTTGGCCACGTTCGCACTGAACGGCCTGAGAAAAAGGCCTTTCTGCAGATCAGTACCTCAATACAGAAGGAGCAAACAGTCTATGACTGCGTGGAAATACAAGAATAAATGAATTGAGGGGATATGTAGTGGTCTATCGTTGTAGACTATGGTTGCCTTAAGGAGGGTTAAGAAGCTAGATTTACTGTTGCAACATGCAGATTATATTCATCCAAGTAGCTCAGTATCACCACAAAGCCGAAATCAGTTAATCAAATAGATCCATTGATAGTACATCTATGCTCACAGTAGACATTGGTACAAATCACATTGTGTAGACATTACCCATTGTGTAGATATTGCACTTGTCTTAACAATGCATGAGATAACATCCACTCCAAACTCCCAAGTGACTCTCACAGTTTTTAAATGATGAGAGGAGATGAAAGAATAAAAGAAAACTTTTTCAAATCACAAAAGCAAATGGTGTATTTGGAGTTGGAATTCCACTTTGGCCTTTAATGGCTCCTGCAGAAATGACACCGGCTGTGTGCTGGTCCATCGCCTCGATCTCCCATCCCTGGTGAAATGACCCATTCCCTCTGAGAGGCAGCATCAGCCACCCCCCCCCCCCTCCAACACACACACACGCACACACACACACTCTCTCTCTCTCTTTTCCTCCAACCACCTAAGCACACACTCACTCCATCCTACAGAGGACGTTCGTTTGGTATCGACCACACTATAGATGTAGACGCAGCATATTAATGTCTTTTGAATATTAATTTCACTTCCGTGGCAATGTTTTGATGTTTGTGTCTG